>NW_015169877.1:109897-165190 GCF_001447785.1 Gekko japonicus | reverse complement strand
GGGAAAGAAATACATTTAAAAATTGCTTTCAGTGCAATAGTGTAAAATCACTTCTGGGGAAGACCGGGAAGTGATGCAATGCCTCTCTAGGAATCGTAGGAAATGCTACGGTTTTACCATATAGAGGCATGACATCACTTCCAGGTTTTCCCCAGAGGTAACAAGATACTGTTGCATTGATGGCACACCCCCAGACTCCAGCCATTGCCAGCCAGTGGCAGGCAACCCTACCTCCATCCCAGTAGTCTATTTCCAAGGAAGGTCTACATTGATGCTGAGACCTGTAGCCATATCAGATGACCTACTGACATGCAAGGGGGTAGTGTCCACTGAAGTATCTCTCAGGAATTTCTGAAACTCCTTAAAAACGGAGAGACATTTTTTTAATGAAGACAACAACAGAGGTAGTATCAAATTGAAATTATTTAATATACAAATTGAGGAACAAGGAAACCATGCATTTAGGTCACCATACTGACCATGCAGTTTCGTGTAGTGGTTAAGAGCAGCGGACTCTAATCTGGGACACCGGGTTTGATTCCCCACTCCTCCACATTCAGCCGTTGGGTGACCTTGGGTCAGTCACAGTTCTCTCAGAGCTGTTCTCTCAGCCCCACCTACCTCACAGGGTGTCTGTTGTGGGGAGAGGAAGGGAAGGAGATTGTAAGCCACTCTGAGACTCTGAGTGAATGGTGGGTATAAATCTAGTCTCCTCTTCCTCCTCCTCCTGCTCCTTCTTCCTGATGCATGGGCATTAGGTACTGTGAAAATCTACAACCTACACTGACTTAATTAAAACACTGTTTATACAACATTCCTGTTTCCCCTTTGTAGGGCAAGTTGCCAAGTAGTCTGTAATAAAATGTCCTGTTCATTTAATAGGGGTTTAATGGACAGTTAAAGCATTTTAGGGCACTGAGGTAAATAGCATCATGTGATAATTGCTACAGATCAAACCGATACTGAAAGAACAGCTTCGAGGGGCAAATCTGAAAGCTGTCAGCCCTATCTGTATGTGGGAAGAGCACGTTTGGTTTATCCTCCTTGATTGTCAACGATTAAGTGCCTTTTTGTCACACGGTTTATCAGATTTGCCGGAAGAAAGCCATGATTACTTTATTTGAAGGAGATAAAAATTAAATATCAGCTCCATCAGATGCTTGGACCGGGTATGGTCAAGGGCAATACAAGCCATAGAATGCGGTGCAGTCCACAAAAGTAGTACCAGTAGACCATGCTAATCAATGATACATTGCGGCTATTGTTCAGATTGTAAGAGGGAAAGGGTCAGCGTTGTATTTTATGCATATGGGTATATATATTTTTTCTTTCTTGTAAATATTCTTCCTTTTTATTGTATGCAACTTTCTGTAAGTCTTTTGTTTTAATTACATATAGGGGAGGAGCCTAGCCAGGGTGGTCCTAAAGGCAGTGCTCATTCCTTGCCCTTGGCCTCAAAACCCAAAGGCTGAGCCTGATAGACCCCTTCACCCCCAACAGGGAAGTACAATATGGTGCTCATCTAGGGCTGCCAAGTGGGGGCAGGGGGCGGGTAAACCCCCGCTTTGGAGGCCCGATTTCCACTGCCAAAGAATCGGGCCCTGGGGGAAACCCCACCCCCCGAAGCGCAGTGTGGGTGCGTCACAGGAAGTGACATAACCACGTAGAGCACGTTGGGGGTGTGGCCCCAATCATTGGAGGGAAAACTCTATGGTTTTCCCTCCAACGATTGGGGCCATGCCCCCAACGTGCTCTACGTCATGCATCATTTCCTGTGATGTTCTGGCGGCGCGCGCACGCGTGCACACCTCGGCAGCTCCCGGACAGAGAGAACGCTCCCCCGCCAGTAAGTTAAGAACGACTTGGCAACCCTATGCTCACCAGATCCATTCTTCCCTTTTTCTGCACTAACCTGTCATGGCCAATCCTCTGCTTAGGACCTTGTGCCCACCGAGCAGTCTAGAGCCACCCACAGCCATTGATGCAAATCCTCCAGAAATATATCATTGCCCTTCTCAGATAGATGCACCCCATCACCCCTCTGCAATCAATTCAGCTCGTATCCCAGGGTGAGGTAAGAAATGACCCAGTCCACCCACCATAGCATTCCTTGGTTCCCTGTTTGCCTTCCGGTAAGCCTGTCCAAACATCTACGCTCTCCCATGCCATGCTACACATGGTGTGGCAGTATAGCAGACCACAGGATCTGCACGCCGGGCCACCTGCTTCTGATGAGCTCCAGGTCAGCCCTTCCCTGAATCACCAAGGCCTTCCCTTTTACAAGGCCGAGATAATTCCCCCCCAAGTGGCTCAACAATACATGAGGCAGAGGACCCTGTCTCCCCTTGAACACGCTCACATCAAATCTCATATTGGAGGCTTGCCTGGTTTGCCGCCTCCCACACACCACCTTGGCAGGTGCCAGAGGTCTACCCACCCACTATTCAAGTGCTGCCAACCAGTCAGGATGGCCTTTCTATCCTGGGCATCCTCTTCCTTGTCCGAGGGAAGGGCGGGTACCACATGCTTTGGGGGTGCTCTGGACATTGGCTTTCAATGGCCCTCATCCTTTCTTCAGCCCTATGCCAGAGACACCAAAGACTAATGTGCACCCCAGCTGCAGAGGCCCAGGGCCAGGGTTGTAGGGTTGGGCCTACCCTGGTTGCCTGCCTCCCCACTGGACCTCCTACAGTGCCTCACCTGGCCCTCTGCCTCCCCCAGTGGGAGCCCCCACCCCCTGGAGCAATTTTTTAATTTTTCATTTTGTTTTAATGTATTTAACATTGTTTATAGACTGCCTTTCTTATTGGGACTCAAGGCTGATTATTCAGAGTAAGCCAGTACCATCAATAGGATGGAGCATCCATTAAACAATGCAATAGGATTTGGTTTGTAGAAATCTGGAACCAACTAGAAGTCTGAACGCAAAACTGAAGCAAGGAGTAAGCATTAGCATGACAAGTTAAATGATGCAAAAAATTACATAATGGGTTTAAGACAGACAAAAGGAAATACTACTTTACACAGAGAGTGATTAAAAAGTGGAATTCGCTGTTGGAGGATGTAGTGATGGCCACTGGAATAAACCGCTTTCAAAGGGGATTAGAGAGATTTATGGAGGATAAATATCGATGGCTACCTGCCATGAAGACTGAGACTGATTTCACACAAGAGCTGTGCCATGGCCGCGCTTCCCTTTGCCCCTCTTCTATTGGTCAATTTCCCACCCGAAGCCGCGCGACCGCATTTTGACTCACGGCTTCGCCCGATTTTCCCCGCAGTTTTGTGATTCTGTTTTTTGAGCATCACGAAACTGCGGGGAAAATCGGGCGAAGCCGCTGGTCAAAATGCGGCCACGCGACTTCAAGTGGGAAATTGACCAATAGAAGCAGGGCAAAAGGAGGTGCGACCAAAGCACAGCTCTTGTGTGAAATTGGTCTGAGGGGAACCTCCACATTCAACAGTATTAATCCTCTGAATCCCAGAGCCAGGGGGAAACATCAGGGGATGGCCTCTGCCTTTATGCCCTGTCGTTTGCCACCCGGAGGAACTGGGTGGCCACTGTGTGAGACAGGATTGCGATGAGTTAGACTATTGATATGATCCAGCAGGGTTTTTCTTGTGTTCTTATGTTTTTACACAATAGGATCCTAGCCCTCGGCATATTGTGCTAGTTTTCCAATTCTAAGAAACTATGAATTTGGAGGAAGTTTCAGAAACATAATCGGTCCCCTGTAGTTTGAAGCAGTGCAGTCCATTCTACCACCTCAGTACCCTGCCCCTTCATTTCCACTCAAGTGATGGGGGGGGGGGGGGAAGAGACTCCAGCTTGTGAATCAAAGCAACATGTGCACATGATTTAGTTAACGCCACTACTAGTGACTCTCTAAATTTCCTTGAACATTTTGAGCCCTTTTGAGCCTGAGGGCACATTTGGAATTCTGACACAGCATGGTGGTCAATGCAACAAAATGGCTGCCACAAAATGGCTGCTGTAGCTTAACTTCAGTCACAGAGTGCAGATCCTGGTGCTGTGGTGGCAACTGCTGGCAAAGCAACATTAAAAAAAATCTGCAAAGCCAATCAAATCTCCAGTGGCTAATCAGAAGACTTGCTGGGCAAAAGTCCAACCTGGCAACACCCACTTCCTAAAAAACACTAGTCGGGTGCCAGAAAAGTTGTTGCTGACAGGCGCTGTGGCACCCACAGGCCCCATGTTGGGGACTCTTCTTCTAAATCAAGGGACCTCCTAAAGTACATAAATAGATATGTTGATCTAGATGTTGCCCTAGACTTGAAATCCATCCACCTGAACGAGAGCTCGGATGTTCAGAATGCTAAATTCTGCAGCGGAGAGCAAATGCCATGGTATTTCGGTGCTTGCATAACATCACAGAACGTGGGCAGCCCAGGGCATAATGAAGTGCATTCGTATTAAGACACAGAAAGCCAGCTTAACAGCCCCAAAGTATGCTAACACAGTTAATGTTTGCTTTACTGTCGCTCTGCATAGAAGGAAGTCCTTTAATGTAAAGAGCTCTAAGCACAGCATGAATCCTTAAATCATTGTAATTGGGCCTCCTCGGAGGTGAAGGCTTGCTGCAGCAGTGGGCTGGATGGCCCCACAGACAATTGGAAACCGCTGTGTGGCTATTTCTGAAAAGAGTTTCTGACCTTCCTTCTTCCCCACAGAGTGAATGGTTCCTTTTTTTTTTTTTTAAGTGCATTCAATTGAAATGCTACGTTTACAGTGTTTTAAAAGACTGCAACGAACAGAGCCTGGGGTAAACAGAATTTCAGAGGAACAGAACAATTAAGCTTTCCATAGTAGAACGGAATCGGGCGGAGGGGGGCAATAGCTTTTCAAAGAGTCCAAAGTGTGCTGCTAGGCCTGGGTGGGAATGATCTATAAATCTTGGAGAGGCATTTAGAATGTATGGGGCACAAATGGCGGGCATATGGGACTGTAGGCAGCCTCCGTGCCCTGCTTAGGGAGGGATGGCAGCATGGTATAGTCCGATCTCATCAGCTCTCAGAAGCTAAGCAGGGTTGGTACATGGATGAGAGACCAAAGGAACACCAAGAAGGGCTCTGCAGAGGAAGACAATGGCAAACCAACTCTGTTTCTCACTTGCCTTGAAATCCCCTTGCTGGGGTTGCCAGAAGTAGGCTGTAACTTGAGAGTACTGTAATGGCAGCTATTCCTTACAGGAGGAAGAAGAAGATAAGAGATTGGATTTATACCCCGTCCTTCACTCGGAGTCTCAGAGCAGCTTACAGACTCCTTTCCCTTCCCTCCCCACAACAGACACCCTGTGAGGTAGGTGGGGCTGAAAGAGCTCTGACAGAAACTGCTCTTTCAAGGACAGCTCTGACAGGACTATGGCTTGCCCAAGGTCATCCAGCAGCTGAAGTGGAGAAGTGCGGGATCAAACCCGGTTCTCCCAGATGAGAACATGTGGAGAAAAGGAAATCCCATCCCCCCCTTCTGGTCCCCATTTCTCCTCCTCTCCTCTTTCTCAGTCTCCCTCCACCCCCTGCCACCTCATCTTTCTTCTGGATACTACCTTCTCACTTATTTCCCCCAGAACTGAGAAGAATGGGGCGTGTTCATTCTCTGTCAGTGTAGCCACTACCCTTATACTGCTCTGTCAAACAGTCCACGCGTAGCAGCGATCGAGCAAAGAAATGCTGGTGCTTACGGTGGAATAAATCAAGAGGAAAGCAAAAGCTTTGTATATCCAACCATGCTCTAACCACTACACCACAGCCTTTGGGCTGTGACGAAGTGCCCACGAAGGCTAGTTTTGGAGAGATCTGCAGGCTTCTGCAACACAGAGACATAGATTCCCCTTTCAAATTTCACTTTTGGTTGTTGGAAAAAAATCTTTCTAGGCCCCTGCCACACGGGGGGGGGGGGGGGGGGCCGGCCCAGCGGGGGTGCCGAAGTGCGGCTTTTTAGAGCCGCACCAAAAGAGACACACGGCGGCGGGATCACATAGATCCCCTGAGCCACCGTGCGGTTGCTCCCCGGCACGATCAGATGCCAGGGGGGAAGCCACTGAAGGGAGAGCGAGGCAGCCAAACTGCGCATGTGTGCGCATGTGCAGTTTGGCCGGGAGCCCGGATTGCTCCTGAAGACGGGCGCACTGGTGATCCGACGGCCGTGCTTGCTGCGGCATTGCAGGTAAATCCTACTCTTTAGCAGGTTCTTTTTTCATCCACATTACCGGCCTGAAGGGACGGATCGGGGATGGGTGCACGCTGATTCCCAGATGTTGCAGTGTGCTCGCGCCCGTTTGCTGCGCCCCCGATCCGTCCCTCTTCCAGGCCAAAACCTTTCATGTGACTGGGGCCCTATAAAGTTTCCCTCCCGCTCCAAAGTTTAAAAAAAAGACTAATTTTGAAAGGCTCTCTGGTTTTATGCTTCATATTTTACAGGTGTGCTCTCCCTGGAGCCACAATTCTTAGATTTGTGGAAGGTCACATCTATGAAAGTTAAAGGGGGAAAACAATCCTTAGTCTTAGGAGATGCTGCAAACGCTTTTGAAATGGGAAGATCTTGACTCCTTGTATTCTGCTTCTCAGAAGTCCATGAAATTCAATGGAGCATTGTCTGAGGAGGAGGAGGAAGAAGAAGAAGAAGATGAAGAAGAAGTCCATATCCGGTACCCCTAGATAACAAATGTTTCCAGCAGGAACAAGACTGAGACATAAGGCTGCCAAGCTCCAGGTGGCACCTGGAGATCTCACGCTATTACAAATGATCTCCAGATAACCAAGATCAGTTTCCCCAGTGAAATATACTGGGTTTGAGATGTGTATAGTGATCAGCTCATAGTTTATTAGTGATTTCAGCTTAACTCTAAGACAACTCTAGCAGGGATCAGAGCTCTGCTTATATGCATGCAAAACACCCCACACCCCACATACCCACTCCCTGTGACAGGCTATTTACAAAGCATTACTACTTGATTGGTTTATTCTAGAGTCCTGGTCAGCTATTGTTCTTGTGCTCCAAGCTCAGCCAGTCTTTAGGGTGATTCAGTCAGGGATGATTCAATCCCAATACATAACACCGGAGAAAATGGCTTTTTTAGAGGATGAGGTCCCTCCCTTCCTCAAACTGTGCCTTACCCAGCCTCCACCCCCCAAATTTCCAGGCATTTCTCAATCCAAGCTGGCAACCCTACCGAGACTCTCCAATCTCAAATATAAATGACAAGCAAAACACTGACAATCCATGAAGCCATTATCAGCTGCCGCACGCTGTAACTCACATTCCTGTAAGATGTTTTCTTTTTGCCATTACGTTTGACATTTCTGGTGGAGAACTGTGCTCGAGACTTTTTAAAGACATCCCTCCATTACAGATTTGAAAATGTCATTTGTCCAATAAAATCAAAAAAGGCTACCATAATGGCCTCCTTTTGCACCCAGCACTTTTGTCTTCTAATGCCAGGAAAATTCCAAATGATGCCTTTTGCTTTAGCACAATCAGGGCTCCCCCCCCCCTCGCCAACTTGGAAATTAATCTACATTATTGTCCAGAATAATTTCCCTTGTCTGAGCTGTATAAAAAAGACAATCAAATATGTTGTGTTGCCCATTTGGGGATTCTTGAGTCCAATTGACATGAAACATTTCATCACAGTTACTGACCTGGACATGCCGTTTTTTAAAATGCTTCCACTGCTCTTGAAACCATCACAATTTTTAAAAGGGTGTCTTGTGAATAAGGTTGAGTTTTTAAAAGAAATGGCCTTTGTACTATAAAAAGAAAGGGCTACCTGTCGGGCTCAGAGCTTGCATAAACCATCAAAAATGCACAGAACTAAGGAACCCCCCCCCTTCCCTCTTCTCCTAAGTAGCCTGGTGTTAAATATTCTGCAGAAAAGGCTTGATTATTCCCTGAATCTTTCTCCCGTTTATGTCCCATGGTTTGTTTTAATGGTGTGTTGTTTTTATATCGTTAACTTACTGCTTTAATTGTAAAATGCCTCAAATAGTCATCTAATGAAGCAGCAGAGAACTCTCCTATAGAAATAGGAGGTGGCTGGTGATCTCCTGGGATGTTTGCTCACAAGACTCCACAGCTTAGAGGGAGCATTGCTTTCAACACACTTTCTTTGGCAGTGATACGTTTATTGAGATGTATGCATGATCCACAGTAGCACTTGTGTTAGAACTGGCAATTTTGGTGTGTAGCCATCACAATCTAATTGGAAAATATATGATTCTGTTATCTACAAACTCAAGTTGTAACCGAGAGTCTCAAGGACATCCCTCTGGGAAAGCGGGAAGTATATTTTCAAGAAAGTTACTGCCCTTAGAAGCGAAAGGTTCCCACTCATCCCTCCCCTCAGGAATTTATCTCCCCCCAATAACCATGGCAAACTAGGTAAGCAAAGCAAGGTGTGACATTATACCTCATGGAAGTCCATTCTCTCCAAAAAAACCCACTGCGCTCAGACTCTATCTCCAAAATCTCCAGGTATTTCCAGCCCAGAGCAGGCAACCCTAGTTGGCCCTGACCTGAATGGCCCAGGTGGGACTGATCTCTTCAGATCTTGGAAGCTAAGTGGGGTTTTCTGCTGCCCATCCCCATACCCTTTCCTTGCCTGCTCATGTGCCTTCCATTACATGCGCCCCAAGTTTCACATACATTGTCAAGAAATAGCATGCAGGTGGTGCACGGCAGATGCAGTCATGGTCATGCAGGCCACAGCAACTTGCATCCACAGCTGCAGAAACCAGCCAGTGCCATCGGAGAAAGGACATCTGGGTGGCTGTGAGTATATACAATGGGAGGGTGAGTGGGTGGGGGAAGGATGCCCTCACATGTGGGGGATACATGTGTGGATGGGCAGGAAGACAGGCAGAATCAAAGGGTTGGTGGTGCTTTAGAACCTGTACATATGAGCGGTTTGCTGACAATATGAGAGACTGGGCATAGTGAAGATTAAAAGCAGATTTGCAGTTGTTTTAGGCCAGAGGCTCAGAGCTAGATTTTATTTAAAGGAGGCATCTGGCTTTTACTGCAAAGAACAGCCCCTTGTCTCTCTCTCTCTCTCTCTCTCTGTCTAATGTGTACATTGATAACCCTGCTTTTCTTCCAAATAGGGACCCCTCCAGAAGGCTTACAGCATCATTCTACCCTCCTCCATTTTATCCTCTGCCACTGCCACTTCCCCTGGCAGTGCATTCCATCTGTTAATCACTCTTTGAGTGAAGAGCCAGTTTTGTGTCGTGCTTAAGAGTGGCACCTGCTTCATATGTACTGGGCTGTACTGGACATGGGTGGTTTGCTTGTTTCCCCCTACATGTGCCATCAGATAGGCTCGCCAGCTCTGAGTTGGGAATACCTTGGAGATTTTTGGGGTGGAGCCTGAGTGGTGGGTGTGGCCTTCTGACACACTTCCGGTGATGTCAGGGGGTATGACATATGCTAATAAGTTATGCTAATGAGCTCCTGCAGCTCCTTTTCTATGAAAAGACCCCTGATGAGGATCTAGATTCTCAAGGCCATTTAAAATCACTAAACCATGGTTAACTGCACAATCAAACAGTTCCCCCCAGCAGTATTTACTTTGGAATCCTTGGAGTTTCTTCTAAATGTGCAAGGATATGATAACTCCTCCTGCAATTTCACAAATCCCCTGGCTAATAGTGTTTCATCGTTTTGGCCAATGTGGCGTTAAAATCACCTGCAAGTATCACTGAGGCCCGAGGGTAGTGTTCAGAAATCTGTTCCAAGAAATGTTCATGTTCTTTCCATAACTCCAAATAATCTCTCATCAATATTTGTGGAGGGAAATACACTGAGATAATAACAAGATGATACTAAGAGTGGTCTACCTTACAGGGTTGTTAAGGAGACTGTGCATGTGAAATATGTTGAGCATTTAAGGAAAGATACCATCAACATTAAAAAAAAACCACCCAACTCCAACCAGAAACAGTAATGGCACGGCCCTCTGAGGCCAGCAAGGGTTGCAGCTGTGCAGAAGTTTGTGCAAGGACTTCTGAAGTATCACAGAAAGTGAAGAAAGAGGACTTTCATGGTGATCAGAAAAGCCAAGGAAATGCCACCACTGATCTACAAGGGAGTCTACACAAAATCGGGGCGGAATACCTTTTATTCAGGACCAGTGAAACATTACAAAGTAGTGAGCAAGCTTTTGCATTCTACAGAACACTTCTTCTGGCTGGATGTTCAGTGTGAAAAAAACACAATAAAAATACTGCTGGGAGATTTTCCAGACATTGTAGCAAAGGCCCACATTCTACAGTTTGTTAACACCTGAAAGGTGGAGTACGGGTGGTGTGGTGGGCTACCGACTCATGCATGCTTGCAGGAAGTAAGTCCCACTGAATTCAAATGGGGCTTGCTTCTGAATATCCAAGCATCGGGCCCGGCTGTAAATTAGGTTAGACTACGCTAGTGCTAAGGATACTAGGCATGCTAAGCCTGATTTATAATGTCCTTTTCCTGAACTGGAAAATGCAGGTGATACATATGCAGTATAACCAGGAAAATCAATAGTTTCATTTAACAAAGTTTCTTGGACCAGAATAATATGAAAACTCTGTAGATGTTCATTAACACCAGGTTCTTGTAATCTACAACTCCAGCCCGAAATATTCCAGGATATGACTTTGATAAACTAAATTGGAGATAGTCAATTTGATTTGACTTCCACATTAGAAGGATTTGAAGGGGGGGATAAATTAAGATTAACAGGTCCTCTGTTTATTAAAATGGTCGGTTCTAGGGGAGGTTGATTATGCTTGGGGTGAAAACTGTCCCGAAGATCAAAGGCCATTGAAGGTGGATCAAGAACCAACATTGGTGAGTCAACAGGGACAGGACTACAGCCCTCAATCAAAGTCTTGGAGGTGGAGATCTGATTAATTTTCCTCAATGAGGTTACTAGAGTTTGAAGGTGATTTAACAATTCCTCCTGTCCTACCAGTGACAGGGAACCAAACGAAGACAAGAGTTTACCTTCAATCTCTTCTCCCGACCCCTCAAGTTTTACATTAACCAGTCCCTGCAGAGGTTCAAAGCTAAGAGGAGCTTGTTGTTCCCTACGGGGGGGGGAGGGCCTCAGGGACTTTTGGAACCTTTAACTCAGTCTCCGTCATGGGAAGGGGTAGATTTGGTAATATATGGCTGGTCGAGCAACAACAAGGAGTTTAAGAGATCAGCTACCTCCATTGGAGTTGGATTTGTGTCACACTTATCCCTAGAAAGGGCTTGAGGAACTAACTTTTGGATTAAACAATTTTTAAAATGCCTTTGAAACTTAACCCCAAATTTGACATAACTAGAAGCATGCACATACATATAAGTTGGTATTTGGTTTGAGCGGGGAAAAAGTAAAAAGTGCCCATAACGTGAGGTGCCTGGCAATCTTTGTACCTTGACAAGGTCAATATCCGAATGAGTTGTTTTAAGGGAAAAAAATCAGATGGTTGCTAGCCTGCCATTTGGTAGACCAATTTATATATTAACCTTTGTATGGAAATCCATTTACCATTACACTTTTAGAATCAAAAACTAGAGAAAAATCATCCATTTTGTGCCCACTAGGCCAGTTCCAAAGTTCCTTTGGTGTTTCTGGGTTGGTTTCCGAGAACTCACAGCACTTTTGAAATCTTCAATTCTTACAGTCTCTGGTTGATGGAGTGGCTCTTTTGATGTAGGTATGCAGCTCATTTCATTCCCTGAGAGCAGACCTATTATCATCTCCAGCTTCTCAAATATTTTTTGCAGTGTCACCGCAATTAGATTTGTTTGGTTTGCTAGTAGACCCAAATTGGTGGTATTTCCCATTTTATGCTGGAGAGATGGAGGATGGAGATCATGGATTATTGTTATGTCATTGTCATTGTTGGAGGGTGAGGTTTCTTCCAGGTCATATAAATCTTCCCTGTCATCCGCACTCAAACATTCAAATCTGTTCTATTATAACAGCAGTCAAAGATGATGCATTACATCTTGCTCTGTTATTTCCAAAGGTTTTGCTTCATTGTGTGGGAAATGAAGAGTTTGTTATCAGAAACAAAATGAGGGGAAAAAAAGGATTCCTAAGGTAGTAGGAACTAACTTGGAGCACAAGAACATCCAACCATCAATCATCTTCTTAGGAGACCCAAGCATCATCAGCAAGAAGAAAAATCACTATCATGTGACTCAGCACCACAATGACACACACACAAAAAACCCTCTAGTAGCTTGGAGATCAAAAAATTAACAGTTCACAGGTAATCTCCTGGTCACCTGAAGGGTGCTATTTCCTGGAAAGGTTTGCTTTCTGCACCCCTTAAGATGAACAGGTAAACAATTAGTATTAAAAGCAGTGACCACATTTTCTGTACTTGTATCCTCCCTTTTCTTTGGAAAGCTCAAAGTAGCTACCATCAAGATGGAGTCTTAACTTGGAAGTAAGTTCCATTCAGTGTGACTTCTAAGTAAAGGTGGACTGGCTCAATTTAATGGGCAGATAAACAGGACGATCTAATGCAGAATACTCGAATTTATGATAACAGAAACCAAAGGCCTTTGACTGGAGTAATGCTGCAAATAATTGCACTGGGAGTCAGCAGAGACCATCTGCATTTAAATTATTGAAATCGTTTTGGTATTTTTTTGTAAACCACTTAAGATCTCTGTTATTGAAAAAAGCAGGATACTAAGCATTTTAAATAGGGAAATCTGAAGTATCCGTAACATTTTGATCGTTCCCAGTCCTTTACACAGATAATCACTCTTGAAAAATTTATAACTGGCTTCACATCAAGCCTCTCTACCCCAAACTCTCCCAGCCCCCTTTAGTAATTTTCCTTATAAAAATGGTAGGATATGATTTCTTCTTCATAGCATCAAAAAAAGCGAGCTCTGACTCATGAACACTTATGCTGGAATATTTTAAAGTGTCACTGGACATCTGTTTTATTTCATTAAAAAGTAATTATCCCCTTAGGCAGAAGACTCACCAGTCAGGTGGGGGCCCTCGTGGGTGACATAACCTAACCTGCCACATGTTGTTTTTTTAATCCCTCTAAGGGGAATTTTTAATTGATTTTTTACAGACTACAAACTACAACCGAAAATATGGGAAGGGGAACTACATCTAGGAGAAATAAAAAAGACCCACTACTAACTAAAAACCCAAGAGTAGGAGATCATTAAATCATCTTAACTCAATGTTATTTTTTCTTTTAAAAGCTAATAAAACAATGAACATAGTCGGTTATTCTAAGTTAATTCTCTTTTAACTGTACTTTTAACTGCTTAGAGAAACCCTCTGAGCATCCCAAATCAATTTCAGAGTTTTCGGGCACATATCAGAGTCTCTTCTCTTTTCTAATCCTCAGTTTGTATGCACTTTTGGGGGCAGCCGCCCCCTTCTCAGAGGGTGAGTTCTCGTCCGAAGACCCCAAGCCTAACTTGCCATCAGATTTGCTTTCCTGTTCTTCCTTCTCGTCCTCAGCTGGTTCCCCGAGCTGTGATTGCAGAAAATCACGTGCCTTAAGAACAGAGTCAAGCTTTTCTTTTTTGTCGTGCAGTTTGAAAATGATGGGGTTAACCATCTGTAACTAATGCCATTTTTTTTTGTAAAAATATGATTAGTTCTTTCTCTTCTGTCTAATATCAAATGGAATGTCTTTTAAAATCCTGATGTTGTTGTCCCCAATTTTCAAGGGAGTTCCTGTGGTTGGTTTCAGAATAGAATCTCTCACATGTCTCTTCGAGAATCTAACTACTATTTCCCCAGGCAGATTATTTTTCTTGATGTATGAGGTATAGACCACATCCATCTCACTGTAAAGATATCCCACTGTCAAATCTGTCAATGGGGCTATTTTTTCACTCAGCCATTGCTTCAGATTCTCTCCTTTAATTTCCGGGACCCCTTGAAACCGTAGGACCAAATTGGCTTTCTCCATTTGCAGCTGCAAAAGTTTAGACTCTTCCATGGCTTGCTTCATTTCCAGCTTTTGCACCTTTTTCTTAACTATTTTAGTACTGGCATCCATTTCCTTCACCTTCTCTCCCATTTGCTCTGTTGCTTTTAAGGATTGGGTCAATTGTAACTGCTGTGAAGCCAGGCATTGACCGATTATTGACAGTTGTTGCTTAATATTAGTAATCTCATCCAGCAGAGGGCACAAGGAATCTGCCAACATTTTTGAAAGCTCAGCGGTCTCTTCCGTTAGAGGACTATGCACTAGTTTCGCTTTCAAAAGTTTTTCTTTCTCCGGTTTCTTCCCCGCCATCTTTTTGGATTTGTTTACTTATCGAAAAGTTGTTAAATTCTCTGATTTTTGCCCAAATGCTTATCTACACTCTGGTAAGTCTCTGAAAACAGTTTCAAACGCTTATTTTTCCACTCCCCCCTCTTTATTCTGTGTTTTTGTTTATGCGTTTGGGAAGGGCCCCTCCCCAGCTCGCTTCCCATCGCTCTTTAAGGGGGCAGCTTTCTTTTTAAATCTTCATGTTCGCTTCAACCCGACTCATGGTTCATGGTTGACCAACCAGCCACGCTTGGCATTGGTTTCTTTCCACCCAATCTCCAACACTTTTCCTGGTCAGCAGCACTCGTACCATATGGTCACTCAGTGGCAGGACCTTTGGGGTGGAGGAGCACCTCAATTCTCCGGCATTGCACCATCGAAGAGGTCACCCCTCAAAAGCCCCCTGGCTAGGAGCCTTTTACCAAGGCTTCGGGGGCTCGCAACCTGTCGCACCCCCTCCTACATGCTGGTGTGCAGTTTGCATCCCCAGGACATCCAGGAGATGCATCTGCCTGCGTGTCGCCATAAACCGGAAGTCCCTGCCACATGTTGTTGTTGTGAGGATAAAACGGAGGAGAGGAGAAAGATGTCAGCTGCTTTGGGTCCCCACTGGCGAGAAAGACAGGGCATAAATTAAGTAACTGAAATTAAATTTAAATCAAATTAATTATGTTCTAAGGGCTGCCGGCACAAGGCTGGCAACTGATAGAAGACTCACCAGTCTGGTGGTGGTGGTGGTGTGTGTGGGGGGGTGTCCCTTGCCAGAGATGTAATGATTTATCCAGCATGACCAGAAGTGATGTCTTCATGTCTATGCCAACACTATAGAGACATGATGACATCACTTACCATGGAGTTTAGGCTGAATATTAGAGCCGCCCCACCAGTGATGCGATGACATTACTTCCGGTCACATCGGAAGTGACATTATACAGTCAACAGTTATGCCAGACAGCCCTCACTCCTCTTCATTTTCTCCTGTCTCCCAGCTGAGCAGCAGGGGGAATGGCCAGTGAGATTCAGGGGGTCTCTTGCCAAAGTGGGCTATATTCTCTGTAAGTAGAAAACTAGCAAGGTATACAAAGATTTCGGGTAGAATGTTTAACCGTGCTATGCTATGATATTTTATTTTCCTTTTTAGTTGCAGGGACTTTGTACTCAGAGAAGGATTAAAAATGTGACCCCACCCACCTGCAGTCTGAAGCGATACAGCCCATTTGACCACCTCATTCTACAGCAAACGTGGGCTGCGGTCACACTGGAGGCGCCTCTATTTGTGGAGATTGGGGTGACCAGACAGCACACTCTGAAGCAGCTCCTCTGTACACCAGTCCCATACTGATGCACCCAGATTACTGGAACCTCAACCATGGAGTGAAGCCCTTGCTGACAATGGGGGTCGCTTATGCTCATATATGCTTATGCGCACATCCCTACCAGGCCAAAAACCCCGACAACACTACTGAGATGGAAATGACCATTCACATTTCCCATCCAGCATCTGTTCGTGACATGGGGGTTCAGACGCTGGGGAAAGCAAAGTGGAAGAGCTAGCATACATAAAGACAGGACTTTCCCCAGTATTGGCAAACTCCACTTCCAGGATAGGCCAGACCTGGATGCCGACAACTGGGGAATGGAAGGCAGTTGTTGTTGTCTCACCATGCTGTTCCAATCCACAAAGCTAACACAACTATACCAGCCCAAACTGCTTGTGTAACCCCAGCCCTAGACAGATGCCTGGTTTGGCTTCCTATAGATTGCACTCACTTTCAAGGATCTACCTAGATACTTCTTGTAATCATTTTTGGTTTCACACCATGTTGCAAAATCCATAAAGTGGGTAACAGCCCTGCATGTCAGTCTTTAACGTAGCTATTCAAGTTCTTGTGTGAAAGGAGAACAGAATGTGGACAGAATTAATTTTGTCAAGCGACTTTGTTCTGCCTACAAAGTAGATATTGTCAGCAATGGCGCTTCCCTCTTATTTCGGTGAACAATATGAATTTCATCAAGCTTCTTAGATTTTTTTTCCTTGAAAACATTTACTCTCATCTGTCAAATATTTCACCCTATTCCATCAATTAAAACATCTTTGTGTTCATTCTTTCAACATTAATCTATTCAGCATTGTGGCTTTTCTTCTCTCAAGAATGTCATTTTCCCTAAAAGTTTCTTCCCTCCAGTGAGTGTGATTGCTGCTGAACTTTAATCTTAGCCATATTTATTAAATGATTCAAATAGCCAAAAAGAGGCAGGGCGCATTTCTTCTGAATATTTAACCACCTTGGGTTTTTTTAATGTATTTATTTAGATATTCAAGTTGATGCTTCCCCCTCACGAGTACCACAAGTTGCTTACAACATTGTTATCTCCGCCTCCATTTTATCCTAATAACACTGACCCTGTGAGATGAGTTAGGCTAAGGGAATGATTGGCCCAAGGGACACGCAGCAAGCTTCCATGGCACCCAACAAGCTTCTGTGGAAGCTTGTAGAATCTTCTATGGAGATTTGGTCTCCCAGATCCTAGACAAACATTCTAACCAGGAAACCACATGGGTTGTACTTTCAGTGTTTGGTGCAGACAATATAAAGGGTGGCATTGAGATAAGTGAGTTCCATTGACTAGGGAAGGCAAGGAACCATGAACCATGACGGGGACGGTGGCGCAGGCAGTTAAACGCCTGCACTATAACATCACCGAGCAGCTACTATGGCTGTTCGAGTACCACCATGGTCGAGGTGAGCTCTCGACCTTCACCCCAGCTCCCGCCTACCCAGCGGTCTCGAAAGCAACCTAATTGCAAGTAGGTAAATGGGTACCCACCCTTAAAGGGGTGGGGGGCACCCTGTGTGGCTGGCTGAAGACGGCGGCGATGGCGGCAATGGCGGCGACGATGACGGCGGCGGCGAACCTGGCGCGGACGGCAATGGTGGCGTGGCGCGGCAGTGGCGAGCGAGCGTGATCAGGAGGCGCACGGTGAGCGATCCCTGGTGGCGGAAAAGGAATACATCGACGGCTGCCGAAAAAGATGACGGGGCGTGCGCAGATGCCGAGCACCAGCCCAGCGGAGCCGGAAAGGACATAGCCGGCCCGGAAGCAAGCGAACCGGCGCGTCTAGGAGAAGAGCACACCACCACCAAACGCCGGAGAAGAAACACCTCCGCCAAGCCCAGAGTCCCATCCGACCGAGCCGAGCCGACCCAACGGAGAACATTATGACAAGCCACCACAGAGGGGGTGCTGGTAGGCTGTCCCTTCCCCTTACATACATTGTGGCCTTAGTTAGGGACAAAAATGGTGATTAGCACCAGAAAAACTTGTAAGCCGCTCAGAGACCCCAACTATGGGATTAGAGCGGGATATTAAATTGAAAGTATAAATAAATATAAATAAATAAACATATGAGCTGATTCACCTCAAATCATTAGTCCATATAGCACAGTACAACCTACTGGGATGTGTGGTGACTCAGACAGAAGTCTTTCTCAGGTTTTCTACTTTAAAACTAGAGATTCAGTCTGGGATCCATATGTATTCAAAGCACGTGCTCTACCTCCAAGGCAGGGTTGCCTGTTACTTATAAATAGTTATGAAGCCACATGCAGGGCAAATAACTATATATAACCTTGATGTGATCAACTGAATGGATAAAGTCCCCCCCCCCTTTTCAGGACAGAGCACAGCTAGCATGACAATCAAAATTGATAGGGTGCTATGAGCCAGTCACTTGCAGTGAACTTTTAACCAGAGTTACCCCCTTCTAGACTCACTGTGGCCCCGGTCACATGGCAAAGTTGCCGCGGGAGAGGCAAGGAAGGTGGGCGGATTATCCGGGCGCGATCACACCCCAACATCTGGGAAGTGGAGTGCACCCATGGCTTACCGCCGACAATGCACATTTAAAAACTAGTACCTCCAAGGTACTAGTAAACATTTGCCATGGGCTGCCTCCAGACGCCTGTGGTGTGATCGCGCTGGTGCACGGGATTCCCCTCCGTTCCCTCGTTTACCCACTGGCACTGAGGGAAGGACCCGTGCTGTGCCGCTGGCACGTCTGATTGTGTAATCGTGGATCAAACTGCGCTGGGGCAATTAGCCATGCCTCCCCCCCCCTGCGATATCCGGCCCATGTGCCCGGGACCTGACTTAACCGGTTGACTATAGTATTACTTCATTTGGTTTTCATCAATAAGGCTGGGTCTAATGGTACTCTAAGGTACAAACCTGAGCATGTTTATTTCCTATCCAGAAACACTCCCTCCCCCCAATTCCCAGCCTCCTCTCCCAAGTAAGCCACCCCTGTGATTGGAAGAATCCTTCATCAACAGTGTGTCCATTGTTTCTGGCTAAGATTCAGATTATCCAACCCTCACCTAGTCCAGTAGGGTCTCCAGGCACCTAGGCTGTGATCAGATGGGCAAGTTGTTTCGAAGTCATGGTAGCTCCCTACTGGATTTTACTGGATTTTTTTTTTTTTTGAAAATAAATGTTGCCTTGGTAGCAGCAGCCACCACAGCACAATGCTCTACACTGTGTTACTGAAGTTAAGATGTGGCAGCCATTTTGTGGCTGGCCCTGCCTCCTGCAGCAGCCATTTTGTTGCTGCCCCCACCAGTCTGTGTCAGAATTCCAAAGGTGCCCACAGGCTCAAAAAGTCTGAGGACCTCTGCAGTAGACAATAATCCCACACCTCTGTTAATCCAGGACCACGATTTGACCAGTAAACTGACTTGTGCTTTTTCTTTTAACTGGTAACATGTCACCAGGGCTATTTTTGGGCAGGAACGCACAGGAACGGAGTTCCGGCTGGCTCCCAAGTTGGCCATGCCCAACAGGAACTCATTAGCATAATAGGCCACACCCAACAGCAGAAACTCATTAGGATTGCCCTGGGTTTTGACAACAAACAAGGTAAACAGAATAAGAAGCAAAAGGTGGGTATGGCTGGATAACCACACTTCTGGTAACATGTGGGTGCAGCCTAATGTGCTAATGAGCTGTGCTGTCAGGGGTGTGGCCAAATATGCTAATGAGTTCCTGCTGTTGGGTGTGGCCTATTATGCTAATGAGTTCCTGCTGGGCTTTTTCTACAAAAAGAGCCCTGCATGTTACTAAAGGCCTCATATAGAAGACACTCACGGTAACTTTGCTGGTGATCTGGGAGCAGAAACCTAGACTCCATTCTTTCTTTCTTTTTTTTACAAAAAAACAGTTGAAGCCGTTGTACATATTCTGATTTGTTTATTGCTGTCACAGCAGTGATGAACTGGGGAGCCGAAAGCCCTTTAACTCTACAGACAGGGAGGGAAAACATATCTTTGTAAGGAAGTGCATAATGTATTAATTTCTGCAATATCCCCTTGTGTACTTATAGAGAAGGGTCTGTCAGCACTTTTACAGGTCGTAATGTCTTTTTTTTACTTCTCAATGTTTATAACTCAGATCTAAACATTCACTGCAGGCTAATTTTTTTAAATACAAAGTTGCAGCCTGGAAACAGACTCTGTGTCAAATTTCATTTCTTGAAAACAAAAACCATGACTTTTTTTTTTGTACTAAGGGCCCCAAACAAACAAAAAGTGTGGTTTTGGGGTTTTTATTTTGCTCAGGCAGCATAAATAATTCCTGTCTGTTTGGAAAAGTTTTACCTAATAGGTTGAGAAATGCATTTTTTGTATCATCTGAATCAGCCCCACGTGCCGTGGCCCCCACCCTGCTCACAAAAAAGACCCTTTAAAGGGTCTTTTTGCGAGCCGAGTGTGAGGCCTGTGACCACCCCTCTTCCTCCCTCCTGCTAGATTTACAGGACCCGCCAGCTGGTTGGTGGCCCACGTGGTCCCCACCAATCAGTTGAGGCCCTTTAAATCAGACAGGGGGGAGGGAGAGGGATGGCCAGGTGGGTGGTCACTCTTGGGTGTGAGGCTTGGAGGCAGGGCTTCCCCTCTGGCTAACTGGCCTGAGACCGATTGAAGCCCCAAGAAGTGGGAGCATCCCTGCCTGTATCTGGGGGCTAGTAACAAATAAATGTACACTGCAAAAACCTTTTAACAAACTAATGTGTTCTATTTATAGTCATCATTTAGTAAAGTGCATAGTGTATCATTATTTCATCCTAGTCAGGTAGAAATATTCATTACATTCAATAAGCAATAACATTCAGTACATACAAATTGCTAACTACCAGACAATTTTGCACCAGTGTTTTAAAAGTCAAGCCCCAACGGGAGTTTCTAGAATTATAAACCCGCTTCTCCTTGCATGAAGTCTTCCAAAAAGGGGGACAGCCTTCTTGATAGTTGTATGGATTTTTTTGCCGGTCCTACAAAAGACGCATTGTGCAGCTAACATTCATGGACGAAGTACTCCTGTCATTCTCAAAGCTGCATACTGGGGGCTGGCAGCCCTATTTTATTCCCAATATGTGCAGTGGGACCTTGAATGATATCCAGGCAGTGGGAAGTGACACTCAAGCCAAGAGTAACATTTATAAAATCAACAGTTTTTGGGGAAGACATGTCAAATTGTGCAAGGTGCCAATGACCAGACATTAGTCTAAACCAGGCTTCCAGGGTAGGACAAAAGCTGTAAACATGAGTGTATCTAATTAGGTTTAAGGTAGGGATTGGCTGGGAATCTTTACAGTTGGCATAGTCACAGAATCTATAGTGGTATTGTAGCAGGGCCTTATGTACGGTAGCCATAAAGGACAGTGATCGCAGGGGACTCATTTCAGTGCCTGTGGCAAGATTTCATTGAGTGGGGCTGTGGCTCAGTGGTAGAGCATCTGCTTTGCATGCAAAAGATCTCAGGTTGAGTCCACGCCGGCATCTCCACTGAAAAAGTATCAAGTAATAAATGTTGCGGAAGACCTCTCCGCCTGAGATTATGGAAAGCTGCTGCCAGGCCGAGAAGACAAGGTGGAGCTCGATAGTCCCAGAGTTTGGCTCACTAGACGGCAGCTTCATTAAATACATTTGCAAATTCACGATTTTACATTTTGCAGAGGACGGCCAGTTTGCAAGCTGGAGAGCTACTCTGTGCTTTGTTTGCAATGAAGCAGAAGAAGTGTTTACAGTGGCTTCTCTCCCCCCCCCCGCTGATTCTTTCTTCTAGCAAATCACAAACAGCCTTTGTGTTTGGTTGCATTTAGCTGTATGCTTGTAATGTTAAACTTCTTCAGGTGATGTCAGATCGATACATTGAAGCAAAGAGATGGCTATGGAAGAGATTAAAAAAAAATAGAAGCTGCCTGAATGGCACCTAGGAGTTGCTCTTGAGAGCAAAGTCACCAGAGCCCCTTCAGAAGTGCAAAGAGGTCCTCCAGGTAGAACATGGCACTGTTGTCACAAGGACAAGATGATATGAGACTTGAAATTGTGACAGACAGGACTGGCTTTAGGCATTTCTGGTTACCAAGGGAACTTGTGCACTCAGAAGGTTCCCTAGGGAGCATTTTTTTTAAAAAAGTCACATTTCAGCATCACTGAGCTGTCCTCTCACATTCTTGGGCATTTGCACCGGGACAGTTCCACAATTTATTTATTTATTTAATTTCGTTTAGAAGAAGAGGAGACTGGATTTATACCCCACCTTTCACTACCCGAAGGAGTCTCAGCGTGGCTTTCAATCTCCTTTCCCTTCCCCTCCCCACAACAGACGCCCTCTGAGGTAGGTGGGGCTGAGAGAGCTCTCTCGAGAACTGCCCTTGAGAGAACAGTTCTGAAAGGACTTATGACTGACCCAAGGTCATACCAGAAGCTGCATGTGGAGGAGTGGGGAATCAAACCTGGTTCTTCCAGATAAGAGTCCGCACTCCTAATAGGGTTGCCAGGTCTGGGTTGGAAAAGACCTGGAGATTTTGGGGATGGATCTTGAGGAAGGTGGGGTTTGGGGATGGGGCCATAGAACCCACCTTCTAAAGAGGCCATTTTCTCCAGGGGGGATGGATATCTGTCACCTGGAGATCAGTTGTGATCTCAGGAGATCTCCAGCTACCACCTGGAGGTTGGCAACCCTAGCTCCTAGGTACTACACCAAACTGGCTCTCAAAACTGAGGACAGTAGTGGTTTTTTTTTTCCTCCCAATTAAATTTTTATTAATTTTACATGTATAATACAACATAAGTCAGGTTAACGATAGCCATATAAAGCATAAAGGAATAAACAACTGTATATGGAACGAACAGAATATACGCCTAAGTAAGGATATATTCAGTCTAACAAGATTCTCTTGTGAGGACTCTAATGTTTAAAAGTGTAATAAGTCCTTAAGATGTTCGTTCTTCGGGATGATTTCGTTTCTAGCTAAGTACGTAACTACTGGGAACCAGATCGCCTGAAAGTTTTCAACAGCATTCTGTGATTGAGGAGAAGTCGTTTTCCCATAAATGAAATGTTCCCACAAGTTGTTTTGCCAGTCATATAGGTTAGGTGAGGAGCTTCTTTTCCATTTCTGAGCGATTGTTATCCTGGCAATAGCTAATAAAATTGAAGTTAAATTTCTTTGTGTTTTTCTTTCACAGGTATCAGGAAGGATGTCTAGGAGGACCGTCTCCGGAAGAGCAGGTAAGTCAATTCCTACGATGGATTTAATTTGAGTCAAGATAAGAGACCAAAATGGTTGGATGAAGGGGCAAGTCCACCAACAATGAAGAAAGTCCGCAGGTTGTCCACAGCCTTTCCAGCATTTGTCATCACAGTAGTAGTTGGTAGTCCCAGCCTGGGCAACAGCTCTGGAAAGGCTGTTCTGTTGTCCATTCTCCATCACCCGGATGGTAAACTGCTCTGAGTGAGACAAGCCTGGGTCTGCTCTTGGAGTCACCAGTATAGCTTTGCTGCCAGAGTGAGCCTGTTTCCTGGTGGCCCAGCAAACTGAGGTGTGTTCCCGTGGGGTTAAAGTTCCCTGCATGTTCGCCCCGCACTGGCACGTCATGAGGTGGCAAACTAGAGCCTACCTCTCGGGTCCATGCCCCAGCCCTGCCTGCTCGGCCCGCCACCCTTGCCTAGCGATGTGAAGGCCCGGAAAAAAAAAACACAGAAAAATTCAGAAAAAAACCATTTTTTCCCCGTTTTTTCCTGAAGCTTTTTTTGTTTTGTTTTGTTTCCCAAAAAATTGAAAAAATTGAAAAAAGAAAAGGAAAAAAATGATTATGGAACATTTTATTTTGACATGATGAATAAAATGTTTTAAGACAAGGTGTTCAAATATTTTCCAAATCATTTCTAAAAATATGCATGGTATCAGATTGATCTAATTTCTGTGCACTGAGGACAAGCAAGTCCTAGGTTACAAATTGAACTCTCCAATGCAAGAACAAGATGCATTTCTTCCTTTAGGAGGTGCTCTTGTCACAAGAAAAGAAAAAGGTTTCAGTTTTGTTTTTTGCATGTGGGTGGGTATTCCGTTTGTAATAATTGTTTGGATACACTATATTTTTAATATGCTAGTTGTGATAATTTCATGCCAAGTAAAAAGGTCCATAGTCATATTTTATGTTCCTAAAGTAACAGAATGACTTTCAATCTAGAAAAGACAAAAGAAATGCTAATGTAGCATTTTTTTTCAATTTTTCGGAAAATTTCAGTTTCCCCCCGAAAAAAACTGGAAAAAACCCGGGTTTTTTTCCGGGCTTCAAAATTTCCGGAAATTTTACATCTCTAATCAGAACTACGGCTTGCCCAAGGTCATCCAGCCAGGTGCAAGTGAAGGAGTGGGGAATCAAACCTGGTTCTCCCAGATTAGAGTCCGCGCACTTAACCAATACACCAAACTGGCTCTCAGATGATATGGAAGGTGGGCTCTATGATATGGTTGCCAGTTCTTACCTGTGTCCCAGCAGGGGGCTCCAGCCTGGCTCCTGGGGTCTTCTGGCATGTACATTCAGGGGACGCTCTAGCATTTGGGTTAAAAACTCCCTCTACGGTCACCATAGAGTTTTTACCCAAATGCTAGAGTACCCCCTGCATGTCGATGTGAAGGGCTCTTTTGGGGTGGGGCTCCCCACACCGACCAGCTGGCTGGTGGTGGATTCGAGCCCCCAAATGTGGGGGAAACCCTGCCCCCATTGTGGGGATTGTAAACCTACTCTATGGTATTGTACCCCACTGCGGTCCCGGTCTTCCCTAGGCTCCACCCCCAAATCTCCAGGAATTTCCCCACCTGGATCTGGCAATCCTACACCCATCCCCTGCTGGTGACCAGGGGTGACCTGGCAGCTCTAGCTTCACTTGCAGGTTCCAACAGGTTGGCCCTGGCAGATCATCTGCTGGCACCTCTGCCATGTCAGGCTCTTCCTGGTCCCACTGGTCTTCCTCAGCCGGTGGTCTTGGTTCTTCAGGCTCTTCCCCTGAGGACACTGAGTCTGCATTGCTGGGCTGGATGGAAAGGGTCATGCCAGCTGTTGGGCATTGGTGTGTAGAGGCCAAGAAGGATGCCTCCAGTGCCCTCCTTCTCTAGGCTAGAACACATGCCATGGGATACCCTTAATAGGACCAACCAAAGTGACACCAAAGAGTGTGCAATCTTTCAAGTCCACCCGAACCCCTTATCAGGTTGGATGTTACAAAAACAGAGCGAAACAAGAGGGGAAGGAAGCAGACTTCTCACGGCATGAAGGCCTGGTCTTGTTAGCCTGCTGCACAAAAGGCTGAGCAGAAATGCAGGGGTAAAAGGGTGCTGGTGTTGGGTTGCACCTAGGGTTGCCAAAATCCAGGTGAGGCCTGGAGATTCTCCTTGTATTAAAACAGATCTCGACACAAAAGAGATCAGCTCACCTGGAGAAAAAGGCTGCTTTAGAAGGTGAGCTGTGCGGCACTGTACTGAGCTGAGGTCCCTCCCCAAACCCTGCCCTCCCCAGTCTCGACTAGTGTTCCCAGGTCCGATCATTGCACCGGCAGGGGAATTGGGGGGCCATTCCAGGAATGAGCGGGGACGTTGCATGATGTACATATGTCACCCAGAAGTGATGTAGGCATGTTGGTGATGCCGTGGGCGATGCTCTGGTTTTGGGGCAAACCTCTATGGTACAATCGCCCTCAAACCTGTCAGCTATGCTGCCATGATGGGGGGGGGGATCCATTCTCTTCCTCTGTGAGCCAGATGCTGCTGCTTTACTTTTGCTTCTGTACTGCTTGCTTATCAATGACCTTGCAGGTTGCTGGTGTAGTGTCTGGGATGCCTGGAACCGTGGGAGCGCTTTCAGTTCCCAGCTACGGCCTCTAACAGCCTGGGGACCCTTCTCCCGGCCGAGGGAGCCAGGCTGATTGGCTTATGGAAAGGGGGGGGGTGCATACGAATACCCTATATCCCATTATGCTTGTAGGAACGTTGCCATTCTTAACAGTGCCTATGTTAATGCCTCTATAGCTCTGCAATAAATTTTAACCTTTCTGATAAGCGTGTACTATGTTGTTGGCTGTGGAACCTGACAGTTTGCCCAAAAAACAGAGCATCAGCCCCCATGTCACCGCTGCACCTACATCACTTCTGGTGATATCAGTGTGAAGAAGAAGAAGAAGAGGAAGAAGTAAAAGAAGAGGAGGAGGAGGAGGAGGAGGAGGAGGAGATTGGATTTATACCCCACCCTTCACTATCTGAAGAAGTCTCAGAGTGGCTTACAAACTCCTTTCCCTTCCCCACCCCACAACAGACACCCTGGGAGGTAGGTGGGGCTGAGAGACCTCTGATAGAAACTGGAAAGAATATGGCGGCATGCCGGCAGTGAGGGGAAGCTGCTGCTCCACTTAGATTAATGTATTTTACTCTGTGCTTCTTCTTTTTTGAGATTCCTGTTTTTTTCGTAATTACTGCTGGATGTTTGGAATCTTTATAATTGGTCTGGCTGCAGCTCTTAAGAATTTCCTGAACTTATCTTCTACAAACAGCCATAATGAGGGAAGGGAAACGCCCTAAACGCCCTAGAGACGTGGAGGAGGCTTTTTCTCCACCGAAGAGCAAACAAACAAAGATAGATGACTTTGTCGGAGGAGGAGGAGGACTCCCCGCTGTTCCTATCTATAATATCCCAGTCTCTAATAGATTTGCGGCTTTAGCCCAAAGATAAACTAATTTGGAGAAGAGAAGAGACACTGAGGAAGTTTCTTCCGGTCCTACGCCTGCAGAAGTGCCTTGCTGTGACTGTGAGGGGAATCTCTGTAGTGTAACAAATTTGACTTTCCTTACAGTTAAGCATATCCTGGAATATCTAAAGGAAATCAAGGAGAAACTGGAGGAATTACCAGGGCTGAGATCCAGGACGCATGCTGTGAGTAAGCCCAGAAACCCTCCAAGCAGGGGTCATTTCCTGCAGGAGCGTACAGGAGCGGAGTTCCGGCAGTAAAGAGCCCAGGGGGTGGGCACATGCAACAAGCCCCGCAGCCTGCTCCCAGCAGCCCCAGGCCACGAGGAGCATGAGGATCTGCGCCCCCCCCCCATAGCTAGCAATCCAAAACAGTCCATTGGAGCCTGAGCAGTGGGTGTTGCCTTCTGACACACTTCCGGTGATGTCGGGGTGTGGCATATGCAAATAAGTTATGCTAATAAGTTATGCTAATGAGCTCCTGCACCTCTTTTTCTACGAAATGACCCCTGCCTCCAAGTAATGATAACCTACCTGATAAAATGTCTGCTTATGTAACAAGCAGGGATAAAGTATCAACTAATATCCTCCCTTTTACAATTAAAACTGACGTTGGGAGCCACAGGCTTCATATGATCTTACAATCCAAGCAAATGTGTCTGACTATTTGCGGTTTTCAAGGTAGGATTCCAAGGTGGAACACCAGATGGATGGCACTTAAACATCTGAGTACTCTTCTTGGTGTACGAGTCTCCAAGATTGATCTGGATGTTATGGAATTGATTAGCCAGCCGAATCAAGTGCAGAGAGTGTTACTCACATTTTATAGCGGACACTTTCCCTCTTTAATGATGAAACAGAATATAGCCCTTAGGGAAAAAAGGGATTTTCCCGGCACGAGTATTTGTAAATACTTCGAAACCTGCCCCACTTTTGCCTATGATCCGTAAGATTAGCCTAGGAAGGAACAAAATGATATCTGACCAACCTGACCTGATGGACTTCTCCCTGCAGGATGAAAAAAATCCCTGATTCAGATGTGGAGTATAAGAGTGATAAATCATTAAGGAAGTTTCCATCCTCTACAGTTCTTAATCGTACCAGTATTAATCTGGATAATTCTGTGGAGGAAAAATTGAAAGATGTATTCCCAAAACTTCCTAGAAAAGATCAAGTTGTCATTGTGGATAGATTGGAGCTGTTGAAGAATAGCTTATTGGCTTTGGGAAATCAAAGTGGAAATTTGGATTTCAGTACTTTCAGGAAGATCTCATCACAACACACTCATAAAGCTTACGAAGAGATTGGTTGTTCCGAAATTACAATGAACTCTGTTAAGGATACGGACACACTTTTGGATTTCAACAACTCCAGGACAGATAAGGAAGTAGTAAGAAATGATAAGAAGATAGATGCCAGTGGAAGCAATTTAACCACTGAAAAACCAGTAAGCATGACAAATTCTGGTTCTGCAGTTGCACTAGCGGACTTAATTTTTAACTCGGATGTTCAAGCTTCAAGCTCGTCTACGATTGGGATTTCATCTAGGTGCCTGGCTAAAGGAACGGTTTTGGATCCTGTTAAAAATGCTGGAAATTGTTGTATCTTTAAGGATCAAAATTGCATTTTGGATACTATTGAACTAGCGGATTGACAAACAGTCTCCTTAATATCTTGGAATATTGCAGGATGGTCCTCCAAAAGGATGGATCAGGATTTTTTAGATTACATTACTCAATTTGATATAATCCTCTTACAGGAAACATGGATGACCAGTGATTTTATTATTCCTAATTATAGGCACATTTTAACTTCAGCCTCTCCTAGTAAAAAAAGAGGGAGACCATCTGGTGGTTTGGGAATATTTATCTCTTGTTCCTTGAACATATCTATTAATGAACTAAATAGTAGACACAAATGGGCAGTTGCAGTGGTGATGACTTTCTGCAGACATAAGATAATTTGCATCAACCTATATTTGAGACCATAACCGTCTCGGGATTTAACAAGAGCAATCTGGGAGGAAGGGGAACAGTTTATATTGGACTGTGTCCAAAATTTTCCATGCACGATGCTTATTATAGGGGGGTACCTAAATGCTAGATTGGGTCCTAATAATGTAGTACTTTTGGATAAATTTGATTGTTCTGATTTGGAAATTAATAAACCTTCATTTAATCGTGCCTCGTTAGATCCGGGGTTAAATATCTCTGGGTTATGTCTGATTCAATTGGCCTCCAAAATGAATTTAATTATCCTAAATGGCTCAGTTAAGGGTGACAATCCTGGGCAGCTAACATTTTGCTTAAGACATAAAAGATCTAAAATTGATTATATTTTAATTTCTGGAGATTTACTCCCAAGGATGTCCCAATTTAAGGTTGACTCAAGACCTGAAAGTGACCATTTCCTGTTAAATTTTAGTTGGGTCATCGAAGCCCAACTGACAAAACTGTATACTAGAATGACCCAAAATGAGGAGATTGCTGATATTAAGATCAAAAATAAATGGAATGATGCACTTAACGTGGAATGTATTGCACGATCGCATTCGATGGAGGGCATGGCACTTTTTCCCAGGATTATAAATTCTCCAGTGTACAGTGATATCTTGTTGGCTCTCTATGGTGATCTTATTAAATTATTTGACTCGATCCTAACGAGACCCAACATGTCCCGAAATAATAAAAATAAGACTCTTCATAAAAGGTGGTTTGACCAAGAATGTGTTCAGGCCAAGCAGAACCTAATAGTGAGTTGTAGGGCATCTTTGGCAAATCTATACAAATTAAAGGACTTCCAGCTCAGTAAAAAAGCCTATAAGGCTTTATTAAAGTAAAAAAAAAATGGGCCCATGTATTATCTAGGTGGCAAACCTTAATAGAGATTACTGAGAACAGAGATAATGTGGGATTCTGGAAGTTTGTGTCTGGAGTGCATAGGAATGAAAGTAATATGAGGGTAGACACTATTCCTGCTGAGATTTGGGAGGATTTGGGAGAAGCACTTTGCGGAGTTATATAGTGACCCACAACTGACCTCTCCTTTGATAGTCCCTTTAGAGACTCTGCCTATTTGGCCCGTGGTTACATCAGAAGAGATTTCCCTAATGATTAAACAGTTAAAGAATGGGAAGGCTCCTGGAAGTGATTTTATTCCCCCAGATCTTCTCAAGAGCAACGCAGACTGGTGGTCACCATTACTGGCCAGACTTTTTACTTATATTGACCACACTGCTCAGATTCCAAAAGACTGGGGACTTGCAATTATTAATCCTGTATATAAGAAAGGTATCAGGTCTGACCCTAGCAATTATCGTCCGATTAGTCTTTTAAACACTATTGGTAAATTGTACTCTAGACATCTGCAAATTAAATTACATAACTGGCTTGAACATGATAATTATCTAAAAAAAGAACAGGTGGGCTTCTCCCATGGTCGATCAACTTTCAATCACTGTCTGGTGTTAGACTATTTTATCCAAAAATATGTGAGAGTTGCCAAGAAATCTCTTTTTGTCACCTTTGTGGACTTGAAGGCGGCCTTTGATTCTGTATCTCGAGGAAGACTGGGCAAAATTGAATTGCTCAACCATAGATAAAAGACTGTTGCATCTGATGATTAATGTCCATGAGAATACACAATTACAAATCAGATGTAATGGTGAAGGAAGGTTATCAAAATTGATTCCCTCCCAGAAGGGAGTAAGACAGGGTTGTTTACTTGCCCCTTCCCTGTTTAATATATACGCTAACTCCCTTATTCAGTCTCTACATGGAATAGACGTCCACGCCCCTAACTTCTCAGGAGGAGAGGCGGTTCCAATACTAATGTATGCGGATGATGCTATCTTACTGTCCCCAACTAGATTTGGTGTTAAACGGGCCTTAAGAATCTTTAGTAAGAAATGTGATGAGGAATTATTAACGATTAATTATTCCAAAACCAAGATTATTCGTTTTAACAGGGTTTATAAGAAAGATACTTGGAGAGTAAATGGTAAGAAATAAATACACCTTAATCTTATCTATCTATAACAGGTATGTCCAACAGGTAGATCACGATCTACCAGTAGATCGCGGAGGGGACAGAGGTAGATCACCAGCCCCACTTGGTCTCCTGGTTTGCTGGACAGGTGTTTGGGGTTTTTTGATGATTGTCTCACTAATGAGCAAGAGTGAAGTTTTAAAGATTGCGTAAGATCAGCCTGGATCAATACTTGACAGACATTTGACACAAATAACTCTGAATAAAAGTTAAAGAGAGTTATTGAGACAGTTAAAGAAAGTTATAACTCAATAAAAAATGTTCACAGTTCTTTCTGGATCTTCATCTCTCTGTAGCTGGGGTGGCTCAAGTGGTTAAGGCGCTGAACTGCAGGCTGTGGAAGGTCGGTAGTTCAGCAGTTCGAGACCCGGGTGCTGCATGATGGAGTGAGCTCCCATCTCTAGTTCCAGCTCCTGCCAACCTAGCAGTTGGAAAGCAAGAAATTGCAAGTAGATAAATAGGTACCACTTCCGTGGGAAGGTAACAGCGTTCCATGCACCTTGGTGTTTAGTCGGAAACGTCTTTGGACAGCGCTGGCTCTTCGGCTTGGAAACGGAGATGAGCACCGCAACCCTAGAGTCAGATTCGACTGGCTTTCGAGCAAGGGAAACTTTACCTTTACTTATTGCTCACACAGAGGACATTTCTATGTGTGCAAATCCACCGAGAATATAAAATTGTGTACAGTCAGCCCTCCTGAACAGGAGTTACTGGAGTGTTAACTTCAGACAGGAATCGTCCCCATCACAAACTTAAAACACATCTTAAGCAAACAACTGTATCAGATAATTAGTTTTGGTAGCCTTAAATATTAATCCCATTTAGATTGGATTCCTTTTTCAGTGACAGTTCACATTTCAGAAAGGGAGATGTTAATAATTTATGAAGAGGGGTATTTTTATATCTCTCCTCCCGTTTTCCCATTGACTTGTGTTTTTTCACATTAGCTTTCACACCCTTTCAACATTCTTATCTGGGAAAACGTGTACAGTCTGTCAGGCACGGCCTGGCTACTAGTGGTTACGCTTCCAGATAGTCTTTGCAAAAACAGAATGATAGAATTCTGAATGTCTTACAATAGCTGAAGCTCATGCATGTGAGTGAATTAATGTCAATGTTTGCCACTACTTGCCAACCCTCTCCTGTGGTTTTCTCTTTCTCTTCCCTGAAAGCCCTCATAACCTCTCACCCTTCCCTGACTACTTCTTTCGTTCACGCTCAATAGCCAAGCTCTTTTACCTGCCCCACCTCTTCAGCTTTCCTCCCACTGGTAGCCTCTACCCAGGAAAACTATGGCCCAGTTACATAGCACTATTTTGCGAGGCCAGGCCCAGTTGCACAGGGGCAAACCTGCAAGGCCTTGTAACTGGAACCTCATTTCCCCCTGTATCACCTTCCCCACAATATTTCCTCTTTCTCTCCTCCTGGTAATCCCCATATCCACACCCTTCTCTGTTTCCTTCTCTCTTTCTCAACACCCACCGAGCTAGGGTTGCCAAGTCTGGGTTGGAAAATACCTGGACACTTTGGGGGTGGAACCAGGAGAGGGTGGGGTTTGAGGAGGGGAGAAGATGGTCCTCAGCATAGTACAATGCCGTAGAGTCCACCCTTCAAAGCAGCCATTTTATCCAGGGGAGCTGGCCTCTGTCAGCTGGAGATCAGTTGTAAAAGCGGGAGATCTCCAGGCCCCACCTGGAGACTGGCAACCCTACACCAAGCTACCTTTTATCTGCCCCCACATCTTTGGCTTTATGTATGATTTATTGACTTCATTTAGACCCCATCTTTCTCCCCAGTGGCAACCCTGAGTGACTTACATGATGGTTCTCTCCTTCATTTTATCCTCAGAAACAGGGGTCATTTCCTGCAGGAGCGCACAGGAGTAGAGCTCTGGCAGTAAAGAGCCCAGGGTGTGGGCACATGCAACAAGCCCCACCCCCTGCTCCCAGCAGCCCTCAGTCAGAGCAAGAAGCAGCTAGGTAAGTTACAGAGCCCCCCCGGCCCCCCGGTCCAAAACAGTCCAGTGGCACCTTTAAGGCCAAGTTTTATTCAGGTACAAGCTCTCCCTCCTCTGTGAGGACAGATCTGCACGTTCCACCCCCCCCCAATAGCTTGCAATCCAGAACAGTCCAGTGGAGCCTGAGCGGTGGGTGTTGCCTTCTGACACACGTCCGGTGATGTCAGGGGGTGTGGCATATGCAAATAAGTTATGCGGATGAGTTATGCTAATGAGCTCCTGCATCTCTTTTTCTAAGAAATGACCACTGCTCAGAACAATCATGTGAGCTTGGGTGGACTGGGAGTAAGAAACCCTGGACAAGAGCCCCTTCCCAAACATGCCCTAGCCCCAACCCCCAAAACAGACAGGGAGAGAAGAGGCGGTCTGCCTGACCCTGACCCGCCCTCCCGAAGTGAGGAAGGCGGAAGGAAGGAGCAACCTGCCCAACCAATTGGCCGAGTGCTCTTTTCCTTGTCCTACATGTGTCTTGGGCGGGGGAGGGGCCCTTTCCTTGCCTATCCAGCATGGAGCTTGGGCTCTCAAGGGTCATTGCCCTTGGCCATCCTTTGCAGTGTTCAGGTGGGCCAACAGCCAGTTCCCTCACCTGCCTCACACAGGAGTCAGGTGGGCTGGGGCCAGCTCCCTTGCCTGTGGTGCACAGAGCTCGGTGGGCTGCAGGATACCTCCCTCATATAGGCCTCAGCCAGGCTGTGTACCACCTCCCTTCCTCATCTTGTGCCAGGTGCCACCTCCCTTACTCGCCTCTTATGGGCCCAGGCTGGGCACCGCCTCCCTTTCCTGCCTCATGCAGGGCTCTGTTGGGCTCAGTCCTCCTGGCACAGGCCTGGCCTGGCCCAGGTGGGTGGAGATCATTGGCCCAATGAGATGCATCCTTTTACTCATAGTGGTCAATTTGCCCCTGCCGTGAAGTAAATTTGGCTAAGAATTTATAACTATTTAGTGTCAAGGTCTGCACCATGACACTAAGGAAAGGGAAGACCAAAATATCAAGCAGTAGATGTGGGCCAAAATAGACCGGTGTATACGCAAAAGAGCAGGGCTTTTTTTGTAGTAGGAACTCCTTTACATATTAGGCGATACACCCCTAATGGTAGCAGAGGTCCATCAGTAGCTATTATTCACAAGGTATAGATAGGGACTCCGGGGCAAGTGATGCTCTGTCTTCTTGGTGCTTGGGGGGGACAACAGTGGGAGGGCTTCTAATGTCCTGGCCCCACTGGTGGACCTCCTGATGGCACTGGTATTTCTGGCCACTGTGTGATACAGAGTGTTGGACTGGATGGGCCTTTGGCCTGATCCAACATTGGCATCTCTTATGTTCTTATGTTCTAATGTAGCCAATCCTCTAAGAGCTTACAGTAGCCCCTGTAAGAAGAGCTCTGCAAAAGAGTAAACTGGTGTAAGGGAGACATTAAAAATGAAAATGTGGACAAACCAGAGGAAGAACATGTCACTCATCCAGGAAGTTCTGTAGGACACCTTTCAATTACCACAGCAGTGGAAAGTGCCCTCAAGTTACAGCTAATTTATGGCCACCCCATAGGGTTTTCAAAGCAAGAGTCAAATAGAGATGGTTTGCCATTGTCTGCCTCTAAGTAGCAATCCTGCACTTCTTTGGTTTCTTCCATCCAAGTACTAATTGGGGCCAATCTTACTACACATACAAGAAAAGAATATTCTAGGAAGATTCCGAGACAAAGTCACCAAATGAACACTTATTAGAGAATTCAACGCTGTGGAATACACCCACAACAAATCCTAAGAAGTAATTGTCTCTCTTCAGGCGTTCATTTACACTATTGATCTTACCATGCCTATTCATTACCAGAGGCCACTAGTTCAGAGAAGGGGTTCCCATTTCATGCAATGGCTTATATGTTCTTTTGTGCTCTGCATAATTACATGTCTTACCGATTGCTTTCTTGTTCTTTACTTGCTCTTGTAGTCTCACTTTGTAAAAAGAACACATCTTATCCTATTCTTTGCACTCGGGGAATATCTGCCTTCCCGCTTTGGTGAGCACTTCCAACAGCCGATGAAGTACGTTCCGGCCTATGCAAGCTTATGGCACGATAAATTAGTCTTCAGAGTGTTGCAGGATTCCTTGTTATTACAATCAAAAGGCTTTTATTTAACGACGGGCCACCCTTACTGACTTTCTGAGGTTATTCACGGGTCATTTGGTCTACAGAACACGTAAACGCTACAGGACAGAGAATGCAGGCGGACTGCGCATACTGGAGTGTGGTGGAAGTGCTTTCAAAGCATATTTGTGGATTCCAAAGCATTTGCTTTCAGGGCCTTCCAGGACCTAATTTTAAAATGCACAAGTATTGTAGTATGAATGGGAATATAAAGATGTTTATATATAGGGTTTTTTTCTTCTTGATTGTTCATATTCATATTTCTCTGGTTTTTATAGATTTATTCTTTAAGTAATATTTTATTAGGATGTTAGAAGCCTGTTATATAGAAGGCTTTCCTCTTGTAGGTCTGATATTGTTAGCAGACAACATAATAGGTACAAAGTTCATGATTCTGTAGTTCTTAGGGCAAAACCTTTCAATGTCTGGGTCAGATAAGATTTTAGTCTCGTATCAGTAATGAATACTTTTGTTTGGGATATGAAGGATCCTTGCCCATTATCATTTAGGTTAGGTTAAGTAAACACTTAGGTTTTACTTAGATTGATGTAGATATATGTTTCTTTATATCTGGCCAATTGAGGATTATTCCTCAAATTACCACTGTCTTTTATAGCCAATTATGCTGTTTGAATATTGTTTTCTTGATGATGTCAGTCCATGTATAAAATATAATGTATTTCCTGAATATGTTCAGAATAGGTTCAAGGAGAAGATGAAGAAGAAAAAGAAGAAAGTTGTCAATTTTGATGAGTTATTTGGTCTAATTGTTTTCCTATTAATTGAAGCATATTTCCTGAATATGCTGAGAAGAAAGTAGTCAATTTTGAATGGACTATTTGGTCCAATTGTTTTTCTGTTAATTGAAATAAAACATAGATCTTCCTCCTCATTTGACTTCATTTTTGACATGGAATCTAATATGTACAACAATATCTTTATCCAGAGATGATCACTCCACTAGTGTTTCCTTAGGTGACAGACAGGTGAGTTTGTTATCTTTCAGCTCAGTTCCATCTCTGTTTAATTTCTTCTGTATATAGGCAGATGCAAGGTTGAGGCACATTCAGGAGCTGTTATGCTAGCCATCCCGCCAACTGGATTCTAAAATTACTCAATCTATATGAGACGTCAGGATGGCTAAGGCTAGAAGCATGGCCATTAGGAGTGTGTTTCCCAAATCATCATGTCCAATTCTTAAAGAAGAAGAGATTGGGTTTATACCCCGCCCTTCACTACCCGAAGGAGTCAGAGTGGTTTATAATCTCCTTTCCCTTCCCCTCTTCACAACAGACACCCTTGTAAGGTAGGTGGGACTGAGAGAGCTCTCTCGAGAACTGCCCTTGAGAGAACAGTTCTGAAAGAACTTGTAACTGACCCAAGGTCACACCAGCAGCTGCATGTGGAGGAGTGGGGATACAATGTTCCCTCTAAGCTGTGGAGTCTTGTGAGCAAAAATTCTACTTTGTGAGCTACTAGCATTAAAGTTGTGAGCGAGTGATTTGGCTACTGCATAACCTAGTTTGCTCTGGAGACATCCTTCCTGAGCTGAGACAAAAATGTGTGAGCTGGAAGGCTAAAAAAATGTGAGCTAGCTCACACGAGCATGATCCCCTGGCATGATCTGGTCCATGGGGTTGCGAAGAGTCGGACTCGACTGTGCGACTGAACAACAACAACAAGCTCACACTAACTCAGCTTAGAGGGAACACTGGTGGGGAATCAAACCCAGTTCTCCCAGATTAGAGTCTGTGGTCTGAACCACTACACGAAAAGAGAAAATCTGCCAGGATGCTGGGAAGTCAGTAAGAGCCTTCTTTTTCAACCACCATTTTGAAGTGATTTTTTTTAAATTAATCTTGAATCCATTTCAACCAGTTGCCTCTAGCTTCTGAAGAACCTCTTTTCAGCCTCCATTTTCAGCCAACCCCAGTTTCCCCCCCAAATTTGTTATGTCCACTGACCACCACTAGGTGGCAGTGTATTTTACAGGAGCTTGGATCCCTAGGAACAATAGGGACTAGGATCCTGAAACCTCCAGCGATCACCAATAGGAACCTTGGCGGGAGGTTTAAACCCACCAATGGAACCTGTGGGTGGTCCACAGAGACTGTATATAGTTGGCCCTCTGGCCAGTAATGTTATGTTGTGTGCTAGTAAACATGAGCTGAATATCACTATGTTTCCTTATCATTTGATACGTCCAACCCACTGCACAACATTTGTCATATGATGAATTGTGGCATGGATGATTGGCTGTTACACTACATTGCAATGTGACACCGGGCTGCTTAGCCTGGCGTAATGTGCTGAGAAAATAAAGAACAATATATCATCTTGATGGCCCTGCATGGCAGAGCACTTGGGGGAAATGCGGTTTGTTGCAAGTCACTGTTCAAATGGGGACAGTTTGGGCCAACCTCTGAATTGCAACAAAATGGGAAAAAGCTGGTTCAGAAGGAAGAGGAATCACATGTCACAATATGTGATTCCACTGTAAAATTTAATGTGCCAACAAATGGGTTCAGCCAAATTAGCAGGGAGAGATTCACACCCAGTGCTTTCCCTCACTCCCAGCTTGGAGGAAAGGTATTATAAAAATCATTACCTGGAAGAGATTTGTGTCTCCCCAATCTCCACCCAGCATTCTTTCTTGCCTAATGCAAGGTTTCATACCCAGAGAACCAGGTTTTTGAAGGAAGAACCTTGAACCAAAGGAGATACACTTCCAAAACTGTCCTCATCCACATTTCTCCCTAGTTTTTTTTGGAATTCCCAATTACCTTGTGTTGTTTAAAGAAAAAAAAAATTACTTCTTCACTGAAGTATTTTATTTCCAAATTGTATACAGAGCCCAGTGCTCGTGCAGCTTGCAGTAGCTCTAATTCCTTCTGGAAATACACATAATTTTTGCCCTCTGTTTCACTCAAGTATGCATGCAAGTGGCACAAAACACACACAAAAGCAATACTGATGGAATTGCATGCAAAATTATATCAAAGTTCTTATTCTGTGCTGTTGTTTTTGTGTAATGCCCAGGATCACATGTGTGCATTATATACAACCACATTAAGGTGGCCATTTTGCAGTGTTGTATCCTTGCACATATGCACATTAGCAACACAGAAGAGGGAAAGATGCAGATGAAGAAAAAGCCCTAACCTGGATGGCCCAGGATACCCCAGTTTCACAATCTCGGAAGCTAAGCAGGATTGGCCCTGGATAGTACTTGGATCAGAGACCACCAAGGAAGTCCAGCAAGAAGGAGGAGGAGGAGGAGGAGGAGGAGGAGGAGAGGAGGAGGAGGAGGAGGAGAAGAAGAATTCACATAAGGAATTCACTGCCACAGGTGGTGGCTTCAAGTATGGACGGCTTCAAGAGGGAATTAGATAAACATATGGAGCAGAGGTCCATCAGTGGCTATTAGCCACAAGGTATAGATAGGAACTCTCAGTCTGGGGAAAGTGATGCTCTGTATTCTTGGTGCTTGGGGGGGGCAACAGTGGGAGGGCTTCTAGTGTTCTGGCCCTACTGGTGGACCTCCTGATGGCACCTGGTATTTTTGGCCACTGTGTAACAGAGTGTTGGACTGGATGGGCCATTGGTCTGATCCAACATTGGCTTCTCTTATGAGGAGAAGAAGAAGAAGAAGAAGAAGAAGAAGAAGAAGAAGAAGAAGAAGAAGAAGAAGAAGAAGAAGAAGAAGAAGAAGAAGAAGAAGAAGAAGAAGAAGAAGAAATTGGATTTATTCCCCACCCTTCTCTCGGACTCTCAGAGTGGTTTACAATTTCCTTTTCCTCCCCCTCCCCACAACATACACTCTGTGAGGTTGGTGGGGCTGAGAGAGCTCTTTTGAGAACTGCTCTTGAGAGAACGGCTCTGAAAGAACTTTGACTTACCCAAGGTCACACCCAGCAGCTGCATGTGAAGGAGTGGGGAATCAAACCCAGTTCACTCAGATTCGAGTCTGCCCTCCTGACCACTACACCAAACTGGCTCTGGTGAACTGACAATGGCGAACCACCTCTGTTTGCTTCTTGCCTTGAAAACCCTACTGGTCACCATAATTCAGCTGTGACTTGATGCCACGTTTCACTACCATCCTTGCATATATGTACATTGGCAACACAGAAAAGGGGAAAGGCACAAATGAAGAGGAGGGACTAGATATTTTGTTCATGTTCCATTTTTAAACGAATTTTAGAAATTCTACTAGTTAAGCTGGAATTAAGGGAGAGTGAAAAAACAGTGCAGAGAGAAATTCCAGTGCAATAAAGTGATGAAACAAGGGAAATCCAGTTATCTTTAGATGGGGGGATTCTTACACTGATGGTGCCATCCTAAGAAAAGGTACACCCTATGCACTAAATCTAAGGAATGCAGACTCTCAAAAGTTCAAACGCCCCACCCATCTTGTTGGTCTCTAAGGTTTTGCTGGACTCGAATGGATCTGTTATTCTGCAGACCAACATGGCTACCATTCTGAAACCCTAAACTCAGTGACTTCGATGGACTTAAAAGGGAGCAAGCTCTCCGGATTAAAGACTGTAGAAATGCTTGAGAAGTGATTCTTGCTAGCTCCCACCAGATATCAATCAATCAAATTTATTGTTTCAGTCAATGACCAGTGCACTCCCACCTGACAAAAGAGCACACCTCTTATTTCTTTCTACCATTTATCATATTTACTCTTTTTTAAATGACTTTTTATTGCATTTTTGTTTCAGATATAGCACTTTATAGTACAGTATAACAGTTGATATGGAACCTGAGTACAACAAAAAGAACCCTACATAGAAAAGCTCAAGAGAACTGGTAAGTATAACAATATTCTTAATTCACAATTACAAAACGACTTCTTGGATTGCAAATGAATTGCAAATGCAAATGAATTGCAAATAAACACTAGAAAAACAGTGGGAGGATGCATTAATTTTTGTATATTTTTTGACCTCTCCTCCCTCCAAAGACTTCGGGGTGGTGTATATTGTTCATTCTCCTCCTTCATTTTATCTTAGGGTTGCCATCTCCCTGATGGGGGCAGGGTTCCCCCCAATTTTGGAGGCCCCAATCTGCCATGGGCCAACTGGCCGGTGGGGGGAGCCATGCCCCTGAAGACCCCTGTCCCACGTGACATGCCTGGTGTTATGATGTCACCCGGGTATGACATCATTGTGCCGGGCATATCGTACAGGGGATGCTCTAGCATTTGGGCAAAAACTCTATGGTAACCATAGAGGTTTTTTGCCAAAATGCTACAGCATCCTGCCCAACAGGCTCAGTGTGATGATATCACCTCCGGTTGATGTTATCATGGCACGCACACTTTGCATGTGCACCAAAAGACTCCCAGAGAAGGACTGGACCCCCCGCCAGCAGCCAGGTAAGACATGGCAACTGTATTTTATCTTCACAACAACCTTGTTAAGGATGTTAATTTGAGAAAAAGGGGGTAGCCCAAGGTCACCCAGAGAGCTTTATGGTGAGTAGGGCTCTCCCTACTCTAGCACTCTAACCCTCACACTAGGAATCATGCAGAGTTTAGGCCTTGCTCGTTCCTTTCAGACCTCTGTGGTTCCCAGTCATGCCAGGTCCCTAGCTGTAACCCCACTTGTTGGGAAATTCTGTCTGTTATTGTCCGCCTTCACTTATTTTATGTTTCTATAGTAGAGCGGAGTAAAATCATACCCATTTCAATGTTTGCTAGGGAGTGCTAACATTTCTCAAGTTCACATTTAGCTCATGGGTTGGATCCAACTAGCATTTTTGCTGGTGAAAAGGAAGGAGAGGGACCCTACCAAGTAAGCTATGTGGATCAGACATAAGCCATATGAGACATCAGTTGTAGAAAGGAGGGGAACTGTATGAAACCGTGGGAGGTGGGGACTGCCTAGATCCAACCCTATTGTTAGTAGCTTCTGAAGATTTGTTTTGCAATGATGAGTTCTGTCTCTTACCAGGAACTTTAGATATTGTGGCGGAATTCAACCACGGATGATCTGACAGCAATGGCTGTTGTATTAAAAGTAGAAAGGAACTCAGTGATTAATTGCCGCAAGACTGACGGGTAATAGAACTGTCTAATCAAAACTGTTTACATTCCTCTCTATTGCAGAGCCAATTAAATATTCAAGATATATGATGGAATAAGTAATGCAGGATAATCTGGGCAATTTAATTTCATCTTTAGTCAAAACTGGCAAAGTGAAAGGGAAATATCTGAAACAACCACACAGAATCCAAGTGACATTTAAGGCAAATTAGTTCATCACAGAGCCAGTCAAAATGACATTATTTAAAGGTTCACAGATCAAGTACTCCAACAACATGGAAGGCACATGTTTTCATCTATTTAAGTCTTGCTAGCCTGGACTATTTTCTGTGGACACGTGCACAATCTGTTCCTGTGATCTTGCAAAAATAGTAAAGGCTTCAAATTAAACTACTATATCCCATCTCTCATTTTGGAGATAGTCTGCCTAATCCCTTTTTACCCTCCCCTTCCTCCAAAGGAACTCAGAGCCAGTGGTACAGTTAGGTTATTTAATGGACTAAGGAAACACCCTTCTTCATTAGTGTGAGTATTCTGGAAATCATAGTTCCCACAATGCACTAGGAAAGGAAGTGCAGGGGGGAAAAGATGGAGGTGAATGGAGCAAAATCCCTGAGTAGACGAAGGGAAGACATGATAGAACTTCATAAAGTGGGGAAAGTGAATTGAAGGAACCTTTTTCTCCTCTCTCATTATGCTAACCTAATAAAATTTATAGGCAGTCGATTCAGGACAGACAAAAAGAAATACTTCTTCATACAAGGCATGCTTAACTTAGGATAATTCACTGGTGCACACTATACTGATAACTACTACCATTCCATTCCATTTGTTAATGCTCACAAACTGATTGGTCTTAAGAAAATACAGAGAAAATAAAGAACAAATAATTATAAATACAGTATTTACATTATGGGATATAATTATTAAATGCCATGGACTAAAATGTTACTAAAAAAGTAGAGACATCACCCTGCCAACAAAAGTCCGCATGGTCAAAGCAATGGTATTCTCAGTAGTCATGTATGGCTGCGAGAGTTGGACTATAAGGAAGGCCGAGCGCCGAAGTATAGATTCTTTTGAACTATGGTGCTGGAGAAGACTCTTGAGAGTCCCTTGGACTGGAAGAAAATCAAATCAGTCAATCCTAAAAGAAATCAACCCTGACTGTTCCCTAGAAGGCCAGATAATGAAGCTGAAGCTCAAATACTTTGGCCACCAAATGAGAAGGGAGCACTCACTGGAGAAGACCCTGATGCTGGGAAAGATCGAAGGTCAAAGAAGACGGGGACGGCAAAGGATGAGATGGTTAGACAGTGTCATAGATGCAACAAACATGAAGTTGAGCAAACTTCAGAGGACAGCGGAAGACTGGAAGGCCTGGCATGATCTGGTCCATGGGGTCGCGAAAGGTCGGACTCAACTGTGCGACTGAACAACAACAACAAAATATTACCACTGCAAGAGTCCCTTGAGGGTCGACAGCAGCTAACAAGTGATGACTCCGACCTCAGGTGGCCATAAAAGGGGACTAGACATATTCACAGAGAAGAAGTCTAGCAACAGTTATTAGTCATGATAACTAAATGAAACCTCCATGTGTGGAGAGTATATGTCTGCATACCAGTTGCTAGGGAGCAAACAGCCGGGGAAGATTGTTGCCATGAGACTGCCTTATATTGAGTCAGACCTTTAGCCTGTCATTTACTCCAACTAGGGGTGCTTTCACAAGTGCTAAATAATGCCATTTCAATCCTCTTCAGTGACCATTTGCCAATGAATTTTGCCATTTCGCACAGTAAACTCTAGTTGCAAAGTGCACTGAAAGTGGATTGAAAGTGCATTATTGAGTGTGTATAAAAGCACCACTGTGTGTGAAAGTGCCTGAGCGGTACCTCTCCGTGGTCTCCAGTAGAGGTTCTTCACATCAGCTACCACCTGACCAGGTGCTTTTAACTGGACATGCTGGAAACTGATTGTGCAACCTCAGTGCCAAGCAGATGCTTAAATACTGAGCCATGGTCCCCCACCCCACCTTGGAAAGTTCTCCAAAGTATCTGGTTGACCATTGTGGGGAAAGGATGCTGGACTAGCTGGGTCTAACCCAGAAGGACTTGCTTGATGTCTTCATGAGATTCTTCTGAAAGAGGATGAGTCCTTTAATATGAAAGGATCCCCGACTTAAAGTTTCAGCACAGGGACATCCATTAAATATTTGAGAGCACAATGTGTGACAAAGGAAAGAATATTCTTCTTTGGCCACCTCCGACCCATCCATTGAAAGACAAACACCATTCACATTTTTTTTTTTAAATCTCCTATTCAGGTTCATCACAAACCCTCCACTTTGGTTACTTAATATTTCAGCTATGAATTACTTCTATTGTACCTTGCAAATTGGACAGTTTTGCTATATTCCAGTGATGAATAGAAATGATAATGGAGTAATGAGGATAAAAGAAAACCATCTGCCAAAACCTTTCACAAATGAATGTGTTCTACTGAAGATCAATTCATCTCGAAACAGATGAATAATAAAAAAAGGGAAGAAAATGGAAAGGAAATGTGAAATGGGAGTGAGAAGCTTTGAAGGGAAAGATGGTTAAGCATCGATCTATCTGTGTTTTCTTGGGTCTTCAACAAAACCTGTATCCGTTTACTCCCCTTTTCTGCCCAATGGGGAACCAAAGCAGCTCCCAAAGAATTCCACGTGCCCTTCCTCCATTGCATCTTCACAACAATGATCCTCAGAGGTAGGTTAGAGAGAGCACGACTGCTTCATGGTCATCCAGTGAAGTTCCATGGCAAAGTGGGGATCTGAACCTGGATCTCTTAGTTCCTAGTTTGATGCTTTAATCACCAAAGAACACGAAATGCAGAAGATGACCTTTTGGGCAGGCAATGTATTGGCCTTCTTGACACTAGGAAATGCTGGAATTCAGCCTCTTGCTTAGAATATTTACATGTTACACTTTTCTCCCAACAGTCTCAGGATATAATTTCCCTTCCAAACTCCCCTTGGCTCTTGCTAGCAGCCAATTCAGTTAAAAGTTTCCTCCGGATGACTTTCGTGCTTACAATAGAGATAGCTGCTGGTTATGTACCTGCCATCTGGCTTCCTGTTTATGATGCTTAACATCAGTACCTTGGGTTGTCAGCCACCTGCACAGCCGCTAGATAGCAACCAGCAGAAAGAGGGTTAAGCATCGATCTATCTGTGTTTTCTTGGGTCTTCAACAAAACCTGTATCCGTTTACTCCCCTTTTCTGCCCAATGGGGAACCAAAGCAGCTCCCAAAGAATTCCACGTGCCCTTCCTCCATTGCATCTTCACAACAATGATCCTCAGAGGTAGGTTAGAGAGAGCATGACTGCTTCATGGTCATCCAGTGAATTTCCATGGCAGAGTGGGGATCTGAACCTGGATCTCTTAGTTCCTAGTGTGATGCTTTAAGCACCAAAGAACACGAAATGCAGAAGATGACCTTTTGGGCAGGCAATGTATCGGCCTTCTTGACACTAGGAAATGTTGGAATTCAGCCTCTTGCTTAGAATATTTACATGTTACACTTTTCTCCCAACAGTCTCAGGATATAATTTCACTTCCAAACTCCCCTTGGCTCTTGCTAGCAGCCAATTCAGTTAAAAGTTTCCTCCGGATGACTTTCGTGCTTACAATAGAGATAGCTGCTGGTTATGTACCTGCCGTCTGGCTTCCTGTTTATGATGCTTAACGTCAGTACCTTGGGTTGTCAGCCACCTGCACAGCCGCTAGATAGCAACCAGCGGGAAAGGGATGGAGTGGGGATGAGGGGGAATAATGGCGCATTGATAACACTCCAACAGTATGCCATCACTTCCAGTGTAAACCTGGAAGTGATGTCACTGTGTTAGTATGTTGCTCTAGAGTCCCACGAAAACTCAGCGGTTTTACCATAGAGGTTTCTTTAGAGTATCATGCCGATGTGATGATGTCACTTCCACAGTTTTGCTAAAAGTGACAGCATGCTGTCCGCACAATAACACTGCACCAATTCCCCCCTCCCATTGCCCTGCCAAGCAGTGGTGAGGACAGTGGGCAGAAGGCTGAAGATCTGTCATAGTGAGAGACCTAGTAAGACTGCCCCCCAGGCCTAGTTTGCAGCATGAAAGGAACCCCCTCATAGCAGACAAATGCATGTGTGTGTATTAAGGGTTATGTGCAAAATTCAGTGGCAATTATAATACAACTGAGGCAATGGATTGCCTTAGGTAAGCTCTCGGGGTGGGGAGCTTGTCTAGGGCTGATTTCGCACAAGGAGCTGTGCTGCCTCACACCTCTCTTTGCCCCATTCTCATTGGTCAATTTCCCGCCTCAATGCTGAGCGGCCGCATCTTGACCCGTGGCTTCGCCCGATTTTCCCTGCAGTTTTGTGATTCTCAAAAAACAAGATCACGAAACCACGGGGAAAATGCGGCCGCGCGGCTTCGAGTGGGAAATTGACCAATGGAAATGGGGCAAAGGGAGGCGTGATGGCGGCGCAGCTCCTTGTGCGAAATCAGCCTAGGTCTTTGGATCCTACAATTAACTACATTGTCTTCTTAACCTTATTCTAACCCAAAGCACCACTGAGCACCCGGAAAAAAAATCAGGGGACTTTATTTCAAGTTATTTCAAGTTATCCCCCCCAAAAAAAAATCATGACAAGCACACTAATCAACGCCCCTTTACCATTTCTATCTTTTCCATGTTCGTAACAAATCTCAGTGACTGAATTGAAAGGTACATTTGCTCATCTGTTCATTGCCCTGAAATCATGCATGAAATGCAAGAGAAGGCCAAAGAATGCAAACATTAATTTATCTGTTCCCCAAGAGAAGGTTTAGTTTGTTTGCATCTTAAGGCTGCTAAGTCTTCAGTTTCTCACTTGGATGGGAAAACATGGAGGAAACGGGTTGGATCCAAGCAGCTTTTCCATCGGTGAAAAAAGGGAGGACCCCCCAAAAGACTCTTCTCAGAAGGATGAAACTGGCATGGGGGTCCTACTAAGAAGAATTTTGTACATATATTAATTCATTGACTTATTTATAGCCAGTCTTTCATTTGGGCTCAGTTAGGTGAGCTTGAGAGATAAAGCTGGCGTGACTCAACTCAGTGTGCTTGGTTCAGTATATATTTCTGCTCAGTGGAAGAGGTGGTTCACCTAACACTCTGGATCCTCCGGCATCAGAGCAGATGCAGGAGGGAAGAGAGATGAGCAATGGCAGGGCCTGTGATTGGCCATTACTGTGAATCCTCTAGATTGGCTGGACCTGATATAAATGCCACATGCCCCTTATATGGCCATCATGGCAATATCTTCCGCTTCCTTTCTTTAGCCTCAGCTCCCTTCAGACCCCAAAGTGACCACCCCAGAGCATTCTCAGTTTACTTCTCACAATTAGAAAATATACCTTTTCACATTCATCCCCTATTTCGACATATTTGTCGTCCCTTCCCCCCTTAATTAAATCACAACTGTTGACCTTATAACCTTAGCTTGTTATTTAGTTTTGATTTTGCATGTCTTAAAGCATCTATGTTAATTTGCTGTTCAGCTTGTTTATAAGTCTGAACCTTACCTACCATTCCAATGTATTTGAAAAAGTGCTTTTCACTCATACCTTGAATAAAACTTTGGCCCCAGTCACACGGGCCAGATAACGCGTGGCTGTTTGCCCCGGAGCAAAATAAAGCACGGTAGCCCGATCACATGGTCCCCCGAGTCTCCGTGCTTAGGCTGTTAGCTGGCAATCACACAGCGATGCTGCAGCGTGGCAAAGAAGTGGCGTGGCACGATCACACAAGCGTTTCGCGTTTGTGCGCATGTGCAGTTCCGCAGAGCAGAACTGCTTTCAGTTTCGTGTTCGTGCACATGTGCTTACAAAAAACATCCGGTTTGTGATGGGACGTGGATGGGCGCTGGATGCCACGGGATACTAGCACTCCTGTGATCAGACGCCCACGTCTGCTGCGCATTTTCCGGATACTAGTGCACTTTCCTTGGTACTTTTTAACTCCGCATCTTCGGCAGGACGCCACGGGTTGGCCATGGGTGCGCTATGCTTCCCAGATGTTGTGGTGTGATCACGCCTTGAAAATCCGCCCGACATCCGTGCCTTTCACGGGGCAAATTCTCCGTGTGACCGGGGCCTTTGTTGGTCCAGTGCCATGAAACTCTAACTTTGTTCTATTGATTTAGACCAACACGGCTGACCACCTGGAACCACCCCAGAGCATGTGCAGTTGTGGCATAATTCTGGAGTTGTTCTTTCTGTGAGTTTGTAAAGAAATGTGTTCAACTTTTTGCCGTAATGAAGAGAAAAAAACCCCCTACACATTTTGGTATGATTACATTTCCCTCTATGTGAGGTTTGTGGAGTTGGGGAATCCTTCGTGCTCACTGTGTATTTCACATTCTCTCACCCGGCAGCAATGCGAGATTGTATTCTTGGGAATGATAAATCTCTGGAGTGATAGGAGGAACTGATTTTGGCCTGTTTCCCCGCATGTCATTTTGGGGGAATAAAGAAAGTTTATTTTGGTGGTAAAATTGGGAATCGTAAGATGTATATTATGTTAGAGTAGCCTGGCAGATTAAAGTGCAGATAAGAATATCTACTGTCAGGAAAGATTATAAAGGAACGGTGCAGATAAGAGTCATTTTCAGCAAACAAATTGCATTTAGACAGAGAGCAAGAGGTGAATCACAGGGGATGGTCTATATACTCTCATTTGAGTTCCTACGATGTTAACGCTGTTCAGAAGCTTCCCACTAATACTCAATATTATTTTGCTTCAGTTAACACAATATAATCTACACACAATATAGAGATAGGGACTGCCTTTTGCTATATTTCCAGCCAATTTCTGTTCCCTTTTGCAGAGGCCAATTTTTTTTTCCTTTAACACATTAGATGCCTGATCGCCGGTTACTGAATTCAATGGAAGATGCACCAAATATTTTTACAGAACAAATAAAAAACACACGGATGGAAAAGAGGCATTCTAGAAAGGGATTCCTTGATCCATCTGTCCTATTTCAGTGAACCTGTGTAGAGTAATGGTTAGAGTGGTAGGCTAGGAGCTGGTAGAACCAAATATAACCCCCTACTCTGCCATGGAATCTCGTTGGGTGACCTTGGGTATTTGATTAATATAGCAGAGTTTGCCCAGTCATGGAAGCGTGCTATTGCATGCAGTAAAACAGATCTCCCAAAAAGTATAGTGCAAAAGTAGAACTTACATTTATTCAAGTAGATTCAGAACAAAGTTTGAGTCCAGTGGCACCTTTAAGCTTTCATGCGCTTGCACACTTCTTCAGATGCACTTCTTCAGATACATGCATGCACACAAAAGCTTATACCCAGAATTAAACTTTGTTGGTCTTAAAGGTGCCCCTGGACTCAAACGTCGTTCTGTTGCTTCAGACCAACACGGCTACCCACAAAAATCTATCAGGTAGATTCAGACCCCGGTCACACCGCAGGAAAAGCCGGGGTGGCAGAGACGTGAACAGGTAGAGCTTCCATATGGGGGCTGCTATGGTTGCCAGCTCTGGGTTGGGAAATATCTGGAGTTTTTTGGGGGTGGAGACTGGGGAGGTCAGGGTTTGGAGAGGGAAGGGAACCTAATCAAGGTATAATGCCCAAGAGTCCACCCTCCAAAGCAGCCATTTTCTTCAGGGGAACTGATCTTTATCATCTGGATATCAGTTGTAATAGGAGGAGCTCTTCAGGTGCCGCCTGGAGGTTGGCAACCCTAGGTGCTGCTGTGATGTGGTGATTGTTGGATTATCACAGTTTGGAGCAGGTGGAAGAATTCGGGGGGGAGAGAATTCAGTGGAGATAACAGAAGAACTAGCAGCTCCGGACATGTTTGACTTTCATAGAATCATAGAATGTTAGAGGGACTTGCAGGTCATCTGGTCCAACCCCCTGCACTCTGCAGGAGCGTAGCTGAAAGATAGCCCTACATATCTACAACATCCCCAAAAGATGGTCATCCAGCCTCTGCTTGAAAACATCCAGCGAAGGAGCATCCACCATCTCCCGGGGCAGTCTGTTCCACCGCTCAACCACTCTTACAATTAGGAAGTTTCTCTTGATATTTAGCCGATAACGACTCCCTTGTCATTTCCACCCATTAGATCTAGTCTCACAATCCAGAGCAAGAGAGAATAGATCCACTCCATCTTCTACATGACATCCCTTCAAATACTTGAAGATTGCAATCAGGTCCCCTCTAAGCCTTCTCTTTCCCAGGCTAAACGTACCAAACTCTTTCAACCTTTTCTCGTAAGACTTAGATTCCAACCCTCTCACCATCCTGGTTGCCCTCTTCTGGACACGCTCAAGCTTGTCAACATCCTTCCTAAAATGTGGTGCCCAGAACTGGACAGAGGACTCCAGGTGAGGCCTGACCATAGCAGAACAGAGTGGGACTACCACCTCCCTTGATCTGGACACAATGCTTCTGTTAACGCATCCTAAGATTGCATTAGCTTTCTTCATAGTCACATCACACTGCAGGCTCATGTTTAGCTTGTGATCAACCAGAACACCTAGATCCCTTTCATATGTGCTGCTGTCAAGCCAAGTCCCTTCCATTTTATATCCCCTTCCGGTTTCCCTGCCTGTTGGTGATTTGTCCTCTGAATCCTCAAGAGGCAGATATGTACTTACGTATGTGCTTACCACTCTCCCATTGGAAAGGGATGGAACAAAACATTTTTTTTTACTTTGTTTGGATCACACCCACTGTTTTTTTCTGCAGCTTAATGTTGGCCCGGTCACACGGGAGGATTTGCCCCACGAAGCGGACAGGTTGAGGGTGCATCAAATGGGCGTGATCAGATGCCAACATCAGGCAAGCATCGTGCCCCCACCCCCATCCCGTCCCTTCCGGCCGAAAATGTGGATCAAAAAGGTTCTAGGGAAAATGTGGCCCCGGTCACACGGGGGGATTTGCCCCGCAAGAGGGATGGATCGGGGGCACATCAACCGGGCGTGATCACACTGCAACATCTGGGAAGCGTCACGCACCCATCCCCGATCCATCCCTTCGGCCCAAAAACGCACATTTAAAAGGTACTAGCAACAGAGCACTACCTTCTGGATGATGCGCGGCAACTCCCGACATCTGGTCGGGGAAGCACTGGTAGCCCGTCGCAGCCAGCACCATTCCCCATCCCACGCATGCGCACAACCGTGCTACTGCCGGTTTGCTGCACAATGTGTGATCGTCTGCCGGAGCATGAAGCACGGAGCTGCAAGGGCACATCAGATCACGCTCCCATGATTCTTTTTGCTCCGGCTCTAATTTGCCTCCCTTCGGCAGCAGATCATCCTGCTCATGTGACCGGGACCTGTAGTACCTACCAGAAGATATGCAGCAAGGCCGGTCATGGGATTGCGGATGCACCAGCAGCCCATGTTATTCTAGGAACTGCCGGACTGCGTATGCACAACTTCCGGACTGTGCATGTGCACGAATACTCCAGCAGCCTCAGCTCGCTTGTCTTTGCCTCGCTTCCCCCGGCCATGTGATTGCGCCAGACAGAATATGTGCGGCAGCTCGGGGGAAGCGTCTGATCCCGATGCCACACTTTCCTTTGGTGCGGCTCTAAGAAGCTGCATTCAGACGAGGCTTTTCCTGCCGGTGTGACCAGGACCGTTGTATCCAAATGAAAAGGTCTGCGTCTTGCCAAATCTCCTTTCTCATTCCCCCTAAATCCCCCATGCCTTTCCCTCATGGAGACAAAAGACCGTGCCCCCAAACAACTTGTAGCGCATTCCATCTCATCGAGATAAAAGCAGATGGCACGTTTTACATGTTTCCATTTGCAGTCAGCTGAGGAAATTAAATCTCAAGGCTGCCCCTTCAAGTACGGCACGGAGCAATTAAATTATATCACTGGATGTTTAGAAAAGACAATTGGATTAGTTTTCCATGGGTTTCCTCTCTTGCATTTTAATGAAAAGCTCTGCATATAAAGGTGCAGTTCTAGGGCTTCAATTAAAAAAAAATAGTGAGAAGAAAAGATGTCATGGTCTTATGAAAATGAGCGTGCTAGAGAATGGTATTATATTGCCAGGTGATTTACTTGTGAGCCGGTGTGATGTAGTGTTCGGAGCAGGGGTGTCAAGCATAAGGCCCAGGGGCAGGAACCAGCCCATCCAGGGCTCTTGTGCGGCCCGAGAGCAACCGTTGAAAGGGAGGGAACAGGAGACTGCTCAGGGGGAAGTGGGCAGGGCCAGACTGCTTGTGGCTTCAGCATGGCGGTACAACTTTGTTGGCAGCAGTCAAGCAGCATGGCAGTGTCTACCCTGTGCTGAACTGCTGGCTCTCCAAGTCTGCCCATGTGGGTTTTCCTTTGCACCCCCCCTTCCAGCCCATTGGGCCTTGCAGTGATACAACAACTTGGAGTTTACCAACTGCTGTCCTTTATACAGTTTATATCTCTGGTAACTGGCGTTACGTTTTATGGCACACATGGCCCGCAGGACAAAGTGACATTTATGTCAGATCTGGCCCTAGTAACAAATAAGTTCAACACCTCTGGTTTAGAGTGTTACACTAGGTTCTGGGAGAGCTGGGTTCTAGTCCCTTCTCTGCTATCAAAGCTCACTGGATAATCAATACAAAAAATGTCATCAATATAACGAAAATAATGCAATATATGCTGATGCTCTCTCTGTCTCAGCCTTAGCTAAATCTAAGGGTAGTTGTTGTGAACATAAATTGAAGAAAGGGAAAATTATATTGTAAGCTTCCTTGGGAAGCAACAATGGGACATAATTATCTAAATAAGTAAACTATGAACCAAGAATATAGAGAGAAGTTGCCTGATGATCAGAGAACTATCAGGCTAGTTTATCAATTTGGATAAACACAGAAAACACCGTGTTGAAGTAATAAACACAATATTCACATGCACTTATAGCTAAATGTATTTGCTTTATATACACAGCATCAACTCTAGTGTATTGTAAACACTTTCAAACTACAACATCACATTTCAAACACTTTCAAACTAAGTTATATAACATGAAGAGTCCAACTGTCTTCTTCCTGATGGAGGATAAATACCAATGTACAGTTATTTGCACCGAACAATGCAGCAACCTATTGTACATTTCCCAAGTGATGAGCCATCCGGTAGAGCTAGCAGGCAGCTTGTATTTCTCACTGTGATGATTCAGCTTAGCAAGCAAGCCTAGTAGGTGTATTTTCCCATGAGGTGATTCAGCTAGCAAGCAAGCCTAGCAACACGCCTCCCAGGCATATCCTGCGTGTTTCGAACAAATCTTCTTCAGGCATAAATTTTCCTGGAACTGAACAACAATACATATCATAATATAATATAAATTCAATATCCTTACATAGTACCAGGAAAAATGGGGGGGGGGAGGCTAAATTTCCTGCAGTCACCCACAGCTCTTGAATTTACTCATGCATAAGTCAAACAATGTAAACATGGCTGTTCTGGTTCTCCATGAGAACATCCCAGAAAGACCTCTCTAATAAAGCACAGCTGCACTACTGTTCCCTAAGGACTTAAGGATACAGTACTTGCACCATCTTACAAAGTAACTAATGTCAAGCAGTTGCTTGGATTCTGAACCCAATTTAAAATTTACAGCATAGCAAATCATACAATTCGAGGGGTATTTTCAAAATAACATACATGTTCGCAAGTCCAACAGTAACAATTATGATGATACAAACATTTCAATAAAGGTATTATTAATAAAAATTAGCCATCAAAAATGAAAAAATGTACCAAACCCAGATTCCTAACTAAGCCTACTATGATACAGAATTCAGATCCAAGTACCATTACTTATCACTATAAAAATGAACTAAGTTCCAGAGATACATTTAACCCATGAGGAGACACTGTATTAAATTTATGTATAAAGAATGCTTCCTTCTGAAGTAATAATCTATGCATATCTTGAATTTCATATGTCTTGCCACTAACTACTCTATAAATAGCTGCACATTGTATATCATTAATATCATGTTCTTGATCCAAATAGTTGCTCACAATAGGAGCATCCTGATTTTTAAGTCTAACTTGAGACATATGTTCCAATAAACGAATTTTTAAACTCCTCATGGTGGACCCCACATAAAACTTGGGGCAAGAACACCATAAAACGTAGACCACTCTGGTTGAATCAGTTAGTGAAATGCTTCAATTTCCATACAAAATTATTTATAGCAATTTCATTAGTCTGGGTGGTATGCTGACACACTAAACAATTTTTACCACATTTAAAGTGTCCTGATGGCAAATTGGACTCAGCCTGTGAATTATTCATATCTTAATGAACAACCATGTCCTGAGCATTAAAACTCCTTTTGTACCCTATTCTGGGAAAGTTAGAACATCCCTGTAAATGCTGTATGATATGCCAATGTCTGCGAAGTATACTAAGGCCCCGGTCACATGAGAGGATTAGGGCCGGGAGAGGGACGGATCGGGGGCGCAGCAAATGGGCGCGATCCCACAGCAACATCTGGGAAGTGTAGCGCACCCGTTCCTGATCCGGCCCTTCCACCCAAAACCCTGCATCAAAAATAAACCACCTACCTAGGTGGTTCTTCGGGAAAGGGCGCATCAAGGCCGGCCGTGGGATCGCTGGCGCATCCTTCCGCCGGCTCATCCCCGGCTCCTGGCCGAACTGCGCATGCTCAGACATGTGCAGTTCGGCAGCCTCCCCCTCCCGACTGTCGCTTCCTCCCTGGCATCTGATCATGCCGGGGAGCAATGGCGCTGCGGTTCAAGGGATCCGTGGGATCCTGCTGCGGTGTCTCTATTTTGGTGCGGCTTTTAAAAGCCGCACTTTGCCCAGTTTTTTCCTGCCGTGTGGCAGGGACCTTCCAATCCTATTTGATTTCGGAGAGAACTGCAAAGCACAAGAGAGGGAAGATCCACTTGGTTGCTTTTGTTGTGTGAAGATTTTTCTCTAGTTAACACATCTGCCCTCTTCTTGGCTCTAAGTATTAATTCTTTAGGATACCCTCTCTGAACGAAGGCTCTAACAATGTTATTAGCCTCTATGCTATAATCCATAAAACTGGTGTAGTTTCTCTTAGCTCGAAGGAACTGACTATATGGAAGATTATCTTTAATATGAACAGGATGGAAAGATTTATAGTGTAGAAGGGAATTGCAGTCAGTGGGCTTATGATAAAGGTTAACCCCTAACTTTGTTTGGTTCAAAACATACACAGTGGTATCAAAAAAAAATTAATACAGGAAGGATCACTTTCCAAATTGAATTTAATAGATGGGTGTAAAGTATCACACCAATCCACAACAGCAGAAACTGTACCAGCTCCATCAAAAATACAAAAAATGTCATCAATATAACGAAAATAATGCAATATATGCTGATGCTCTCTCTGTCTCAGCCTTAGCTAAATCTAAGGGTAGTTGTTGTGAACATAAATTGAAGAAAGGGAAAATTATATTGTAAGCTTCCTTGGGAAGCAACAATGGGACATAATTATCTAAATAAGTAAACTATGAACCAAGAATATAGAGAGAAGTTGCCTGATGGTTAGAGAACTATCAGGCAGGGATTCAATTTGTGCAGCGCCCAACCTAGGTCAAAGAGAGGAGCTGTAGGAAGTCCAGGCAAGGAAGTCCCATTATAACTTGGTTGCAGGTGCCACTCCTCGACCCCCCCTAGACATTCCAAGGTCAGGCTTGCTCCATAATCTGAGATGCTAAGGGTTTTGTCCTTGTTGACCAGGGCTATTTTTCTGAGGGAATTGTCAGCTATGCTGCCATGGGGGTTGGGGAGTTCATTCTGTGTCTTGTTAATTGCTAATGCATTCCTATCCCTGGTATTATGCCTTTGCTGAAATGCTTATCTCTACAGATGTGCAGGAGGGGGTTGTGTTGTCTGGAGAGCTCCTATGTACCGTGAGAGACTCCGAGTTCTCAGCTTTAGCCACCTAACGGTTGTTTGACTTATCCCATGTGCGGGAGGGTGCCTAATTGGCCAATGCCATGGGGGGGTGCATATGAATACCCTATATCCTTTTATGCTCTACTGGCTGGGGCCATTCTTAACAGTGCCTGTGTTACTGCATCTATAGCTTTGCAATAAAATTATAACCGTTCCTGAATGCGTGTACTTTGTTGTTAGCTGTGGGTTCTGACAGGAATGCGCCAGAACAGAGTTCTGAACCTCTCCGACAAAATTCTTTTAAAATTGTTTAAAAGTTCATGAGTTTTTAGTATACAGAGTGAAAAGTTCATTTGCCTCTTGACAGTTCTGGCACCTCTTTTTCAATTTATTTATTTATTTTTTTAAAAAACCCTGTAGCTGTTTCTGGAGTGCTTTTGTGCCACCTGGCTCAAAACAGTCTGAGAGCTGGGATCTGACAAAGATGTCGAATCTGCACTGAGAGCCAAGTTAGTGATACAGTCTTTTGCACAGTTTCCGATGGATGGCCATGTTGGCCTGTAGTAGAAGGGAAAGACTGGAGTCCAGTAGAACCTTAAATACTGCCAAGATTCACAAGGTAGAAGCTTTCAAGAGTCAAATCTCCCTTTGTCAGATACCCAATGTATCAGAAGAAGAAGAAGAGGAGGAGGAGGAG
>NW_015169877.1:96214-109607 GCF_001447785.1 Gekko japonicus | reverse complement strand
GGAAACCTTGGCAGTCTTTAAGGTTCTACTGGACTCAAGAGAGAGATCTCACCCATAAAGGTGGCCTCTTAACCACTACACCAAGCTGGCTTTCTCGAAGGGAGCTTTGACTCTTAAAATCTTATACCCTGGAAACCTTGGCAGTCTTTAAGGTTCTACTGGACTCAAGAGAGAGATCTCACCCATAAAGGTGGCCGTGGACTGGTTTTCATGTGACAGAATAAAAAAATTGTTGCTTTGTATTGATTTGTGTATTGGGGATATGGGTCTGATTGATAGCGAATCAGGTGGATGGCAATCGTGTTTATCGGCAAGAATAAATCATATCGGTTTCTTGTAAGCCAAACTGTTTTGCATTTAAATTATATTGGCCTGGTCTCTTTATATTGGCATGTGTGTTTTAAGTTATTGGCCGGGAAATACAGTGATTTCAATAGCAAATATATTTTTCACAGCAATGAATTTCCTTTGATGTTAGTAAATCATGTGGGTTCATTTGCAAGGAAGCCTTCTCATCCTTTAATGCATGGCAGCTGGCTTTTCTTTTATTGGTACATACACATATTGGCTTCGGGTGAGTTACTATATGTTAGATTAAAATGGGAAGCCATCAATGGATTGTTGCCTTGCTGACATTATGCGGATTTCCCCCCCTCTTTGCAAAACGAAGCAGTAAATTGCAGCTGAAAAGACATCAGATGCTAAGCAAAAAAATCCTTGAGAAACTGATTTATAATACCAATACTTTAGGATCACAGGCACTGAGGTTGCCAAAGAGAGTGAGATACCATCATACCTTGCTCAAAGGGAAATTTTGGAACTTCCTGCTCAGCAACAGACATCTGGAGAATGTTGAGGAAAGCTCAGAGTTTCTATAAGATTAGAAGAAGAGGCGATTGGATTTATACCCCACCATTCACTACCCAAAGGGGTCTCAGAGTGGTTTACGATCCCTTTCCCTTCCCCTCCCCACAACAGACACCCTGTGAGGCAGGTGGGGCTGAGAGAGCTCTCTTGAGAACTGCCCTTAAGAGAACAGCTCTGAAAGAACTTATGACTGACCCAAAGTCACACCCAGCAGCTGCATGTGGAGGAGTGGGGAATCAAACCCGGTTCTCCCAGATTAGAGTCCACACTCTTAACCGCTACACCAGGGGTGTCAGGCATAAGACCCGGGGGCCGGAACCAGCCCATCCAGGGCTCTTATGCAGCCCGCGAGCTACTAGTGCAAGGAGGCAACAAGAGACAACTCAGGGGGGATTGTGTCTTCAACATGACAAAACAACCTTGTCTGCAGCAGTCAAGCATTGTGGGAGCATCTGCCCAGTGCTGTGCCGCTGGCTTTCCAGTCTACCCATCCCAGCCCATGAGATCTTGCAGTGAGGATACACCGACTTGGAGCTAACCAGCTGCTGTCCTTTATACAGTTTATATCTCCAACAAATGGCATTACATTTTTGGCACACATGGCCTGGTCCGACAAAAGTGACATTTATGTCAGATCCGGCCCTCATAACAAATGACTTCGACACCTCTGCACTACACCAATCTCTCTCTCTCTCTCTCTCTCTCTCTCTCTCTGGTATGACTGATTTTTCATTGGCTCACTTCAAATATAACATGAAACCATAGTTTAATTAAGAGAATAATGGCCGGCATGATTTTCTAAACATGGATTACTCCAATAACTGTGAATAGTTCAAGTCCATGAAACCAAGATCTGAAACCATGGTTTGAAGTTGGTTTATTAACTATGGTTTCCCATAATGTATTAAGGCAAACATCTTGGCTCAGTCTTGGTTTGTTCCTTGGCAATATCCTCACACATCTGCCACAAGAAGCATGCCAAAACAAAACAAAGGTGATGAAACATTTGTTGATATGGATTTGACTGAATGTCTGCAAGCTGTATCCTGCTTTCAGAAACTATAGTTAAAAATAAACCATGGTTGCACGTTAGGTCTGAGCCTAGCCTATCTCTCCTTATATATAATTATGGAGTGGGGTGGCACTTTCCATGATGTGTCACTCAGAAGCTGTCCCTATCCACTGGCTGTGTTTCCTGAGTCCCACCTCCAACATTCTAAACAGTTTGCTGTTCCTCCCCCCCCCCATAGCCAGTTTGAACACAAAGGTCATTTGCATATGTGGCCTGATTGGCCTTTGCCTCTAACATTCTAAACAGTTTGCTGTTGCTGTTGGGAGTCATTGAATGTGTCCTGAGGTAAAATACATATCCCAATCTTCCCTTAAATGGTCACTGGAGTTGCCAATTTCCCTGTGAGGCCTGAAGATCTCCCAGAAATCACCATGTTCCCCAGCCACAGTACATCATTTCCCCTACAGAAAATTTCCCAGCTGTTAACAACTGATCTCCAGGTGACCAAGATCAGTTCTCCTGGAGACAATGGCTGCTTTCTATGGCATTATACCCTGCTGAAGTCCCTCTACACCCCAAATCCTGCCCTCCCCGGGCTTTACCACTCAAATCTACAGGTATTTCCCAACCTAGAGCTGGCAACCATGTAATTGGCTATGGAACCACTTTCCAGACCCTTGGAACCCAGAAAACATGGCATAGGAGGAGGTGTTTTTCTACCTTATCTGCTACTGCATAACCCCAAATCAACATAAGTCAGTGGTGGAGGGAACCATACCTGTTACCATGAGGCTGTCCTCCCATACTACCCACTTGGGGCAGCAAAATGACTTGAGACAGCCCTGCCTTATAGCTAAGCAGAAGGAAAGAAACATGGCTTGCCTCCCTCTATTTTCCCCTTCCCTCTGCTGCCCCACCAGCCACAGCCAGGACACTCACCTGGAGCTTTCTTCTAGAGCTCATTGTATTTCTTCCCACAATGGGCCTTACTCTTAGTCTCTAATTTTGGCAAACATAAATTTCAACAAGGAGCCTAAAGTCACAACCAAACTTTATCTGAATATTTTGAGTCAAATTTTGAAATTGCTGCTCTGGCAGAACACCTGAGGAATTTCAAAGGAAGCAAGAAGACTAGTGAAATTTCCTGTCATTTTTATGCAGCACTGTATTTGCATCATGTATTGCAGCCATGGTTTTTCAAACATGCTACCTTCAGGGAACTCTTTCTACATGAACTCGTCTGCTGAGGAACCTCTGCATGTTGGTAAAAATTCCAAGGGGTGTCCTAGATTTCACATTCAAATTAGGTACAGTAGAATTCTCATAGGTACCTTATTTGAACTGAGGATACAACCTAGAACACAGAGAACATTGTGGGAAAGGTTACTACTGGTGGGAAAGATCTATTTCAAGCTCTTTTCAGCCATTTCCACTATTTTAAGGAACCACTGAAAGGTTTATGGGAAACGCCAGAGCACCTTCATTAAAAAAAGGAAAAAAAAACAAAACAAAAAAACACCCAACAACACTGTTCTGAAGGACAGGGAAAAAACCAGGAAAATATTTATTTATTTAAAAAAAAGAATGCCACCTTTCCAGAAACTTGCTTGAATTGGCTCACTGAGTAAAAAAAAAAAATACAATAAAATCACAAAACAACCACCTAAGAATGATCCATAATAAAACAAGCCATTAAAACAAGCCAGGGGCATAAAAATAACATTAAACCACTTTCAGCAGTCTTAAGTGATATTTATAAAAAGTCCCCTGGCTAGAAACAGACACTACAAACAGCTCTCTTCTATGAAATTTAAGAGAGTTAAAATATCAATCAGTGCTGTCTGCAAAATCCTATTACTGGAGTGTAAATGAAAAGCTTCAGAGTTAATTTCCTTTGACAATCACACGGAAAATATGGATTATCATTACAATGACCACATTACAAGCAAGCAATACGTTTGCCCACCATTTCATTGCAGTGTCCATCAAAAACAACAACAAATGGCAGGTGTGTAGCTATTGTTCTATAACTGTCCTAAACTAAAAACAACAACAAAAAACCCACCCTGCTTTATTTGGAAAATGTAAAAATGAAACCAGAGTAGCAGAAAGCATTCAGCTCCATATTAGATCATCAATGGACTTGTATTGGACTCTGAATTAGTACCCTGAAAATCTAAAAGCCAGTTTTTATTTAATCATTGAGTTTATTTTTGTCTTGCTTCTCTCCCCAACAGGGCACCACATGAGCTTACAAAAATGCTAATACAATTGAAATAAATTTTAGACAAACACAGTGTAATAAGACAAATAATAAAAAGTACATGCAGCATCCTAGTTTGGCTAGTAAAGAACAGAATCACAGAGTTGGAAGGGTCCATATAGGTCATCTAGTCCAACCCCCTGCGCAGTGAAGGATCAGCCTAGAGCATCCCTGACAAGTGTTTGTCCAGCCGCTGATTCAAGACGGCCAGTGAGGGGGAGCTCACCAGCTCCCTAGGGAGCTGATTCCACTGTTGCACAACTCTTACTGTAAAAAAAGTGTTTCCTAATATCCAGCTGGTACATTCCCACCCTTAATTTAAATCCATTATCATGGGTCCTATCCTTTGCTGCCAACAGGAACAGCTCTCTGCCCTCCTCTAAGTGACAACCCTTAAAAATACTGCAAGAGAGCAATCCTGTCCCCCCTCAACCTCCTCTTCTCCAGACTGAACCTTCCCAAGTCCCTCAGCCTTTCCTCACAGGGATTGGTCTCCAGGCCCCCAATCATCCTCGTCACTCTCCTCTGTACCCGCTCCATTCCATCCACATCCTTTTTGAAGTAAGGCCTCCAGAACTGTACACGATACTCCAGGTGCAGCCTGGCCAATGCAGTGTACAGTGAGACTATGACATATTGCAATTTGGATGTTATACCTCTGTTGATACACTCCAAGATCAAATTAGCCTTTTTTTTGTAGCTGCATCACACTGGCTGCTCACATTTAACTTACTGTCCACCCGTACCCCAACAACTTGTTCACACACACTGCTACCCAGAAGTGTACCCCCCAGCCAGTATGCGTGTCCCTCATTTTTGTTACCCAGATGTAGAACTCAGCACTTATCCTTGTTATATTGCATCTTGTTCAAATCCACCCACTTTTCCAGTGACCTCATATCTTGTTGAATTCTATCTCTATCTCCTGGTGTGTTCACTGTTCTTCCACATTTGGGGTCATCTGCAAGTATCCCCCAGGCTGGTCCATTAGGACACAACCATCGGCTGAAAGCCACTAAATTGGCTACAGCCATTCGCTAAAAGCCACTAAAAATGGCATAAAAATAAATTTAAAGAACAGGCCAAGGCCCCTTTGCTTCTTACCCTTTGGCTTACAGCCCTAGCCATGCCCAAGCTTTCGATACTCGCAACAGGGGAGAGGGGAAAATTTGAGCCTGCCTCTTACGAACTGCCCGCTGTCTTCCACTGATCCCCCCTCAGCTGATTTTCACTGCCCGTCAAATGCTTAGGCCAAAGAGTTTCTTGTACCCTATTTTTGGGCAGGAACGCACAGGAACGGAGTTCCGGCTGGCTCCTGAGTTGGCCACGCCCAGCAGGAACTCATTAGCATAATAGGCCACACCCAACAGCAGAAACTCATTAGGATTGGCTACATTAGGGGTGTGTGGCCTAACATGCAAAGGAGTTCCTGCTACCAAAAAAGCCCTGGGTTTTGACAACAAACAAGGTCAACAGAATATGAAGGGAAAGTTGGGTGTGGCTGGGTGACCACACTTCTGGTAACATGGGGGTGCGGCCTAATGTGCTAATGAGCGGTGCTGTCAGGGTGTGGCCTAATATGCTAATCAGTTTCAGCTGTTGGGTGTGGCCTATTATGCTAATGAGTTCCTGCTGGGCTTTTTCTACAAAAAGAGCCCTGTACCACATAATGTCAGAGCTTGTGGGTGACCACCAGAGTGTGAATCAGGAGGGGCCAGTTCCACGCTTTGGGGTCCCCAGGACAGATAGTGCCTAGACCCCTTTCCCCTGCCCACTACTTTGCCTCCTGCTTGCACCTGCTCACCCTGGCAGTAAAGGGGGCACAGGTGGGAGTCACCGTAGTGGGCCTCCCAGAATCCCTGAACCCTGTCAACTGTCCTACCTTGGGGTATGCTGTCCCTAGAACAGGGGGTTTCCTGGACTGGAACAGCCCAGTCGCTTTGCTCACAGAAACCGAATGGTAGGTCATAAAGCCACCAGCATCAGTGACATCATGAACTCATGCCTTCGGAAAAGGCTATTACAGCACTATGGAGGTAACAAGACCACATTCCAAATCCACTGAATTATTTCACTCCAGTTTGATGTAGTGGTTAAGAACATGGACTCTAATCTGGGAGAACTGCGCTTGATTCCCCACTCCTCCACATGCAGCTGCTGATGCAACCTTTGGTCAGTCACAAGTTCTCTCAGAACTCTTCTCTCAAAAGCACTCCTCGAAAGAGCTCTCTCAGCCCCGCCTACCTCACAGGGTGTCTGTTGGGGGGAAAGGGAAGGAGAGTATAAACTGCTCTGAGACTCTGAGTGAAGGGTGGGGTATAAATCCTATCTCCTCCTCCTCCTCCTCTTCTAGAAAAAATACCCAGTCCCGTCTTTAAAACTTTTCATTTCACCAAGTTTATTTTTACATGAAAGAAAATTAAAGATAATATCATTTTAGCATGTGAGGAGTTTTTTTCAGGTCTCCATGCTGAACAGATAGCTCATTAGTTACCTGATGAAACATAACAGGGCTATTCATCAGTTTGGTGGTCCTCAGCTTTTGAAAATGTCACAGGATCTCAGAAACAAAGTTTTTATGTTTTGACAACCATTGTCTAATCTGATAATATTACTGCACCAACCTCAATGAAGTGAATTTTTGCTCTTCTTATTGTCCCATGTATTTAGTGATAAGCAGGGCTCTTTTTGTAGAAAAAGCCCAGCAGGAACTCATTAGCATATTGGGCCACACCCCTGACAGCAAAGCTCATTAGCACATTAGGCCACACCCCCATGTTACCAGAAGTGTGGTTATCCAGCCACACCCACCTTTTGCTTGTTATTCTGTTTACCTTGTTTGTTGTCAAAACCCAGGGCCTTTTTTTGGTAGCAGGAACTCCTTTGCATGTTAGGCCACACACCCCGAATGTAGCCAATCCTAATGAGTTTCTGCTGTTGGGTGTGGCCTATTATGCTAATGAGTTCCTGCTCTGCACCCCCATGTTACCAGAAGTGTGGTTATCCAGCCACACCCACCTTTTGCTTGTTATTCTGTTTACCTTGTTTGTTGTCAAAACCCAGGGCCTTTTTTTGGTAGCAGGAACTCCTTTGCATGTTAGGCCACACACCCCTAATGTAGCCAATCCTAATGAGTATCTGCTAATGAGTCTCTGCTCTTGGGTGTGGCCTGTTATGCTAATGAGTTCCTGATGGGCGTGGCCAACTTGGGATCCAGCCGGAACTCCGTTCCTGTGCGTTCCTGCCCCAAAATAGCCCTGGGATAAGCTGTTGAGAAATTGATGGTCTATCCCAAAACAAAAGCTCCTTATTTAGAGGAAACAAGTTGTCCGATTTCAAAATGTTTGAAACTATAACTGTCACCACTTTGCCCTCCTCTGGATCTTACAAGGTCATTGGAAGGCAAGACTAGTACACCGAACCAAATAGATTCTTGGACTGATACATCAAAGCAGTTCTTATGCTCTAGAAGAAAGACCACTAAGGCAATTAAGGTCATTTATAAGAACAACAGGTGAATGAAAAGATCTATACGTCTTTCCATGTCTTCAGTTTTATGCACTGAAACAGAAATATTCCCAGTGTCATTGTTCCCCATATTGCATTATGCACCTTGCATTATGATCCTTTTTTCCATCTCATGACCGCTTCTTGAGAACTCTTAGCCATACTGGCGTTCCTGGCAGGGCACCACATTTGCATACAAAAGGAGACATACTCCGTATTAAAAACCCTTAGATTGTGGGGGTGAGAAGAGCTTCTAGCAGCAGCTCTGACAACAGAAGGCAGCTTCATCCACAGATAGATCAATGGATCCAATTCCTCCTGCTTGGTGCAGAACTGAGATTTATCAGAACAGGATCCCTGTTTTAAGGGAAATGTCCAAAATGTTGAGGAACCATATTTGTATTCGAAAAAAGAGCATAAACACCACTCAGTCTCAAAACATAGCGGGACATAGCCAGTCAGTCCTCTCTCCACTGTCCTCATGAAACGACAGTTAATGCTTTAAAAAGACATTATGACCTTGGTTGCACAGGCTACTCTTCATGGGCTATTGACCCTCATCATCTGATCGTTGGACAAGATCAGCAGGTGCTCTCCATTTCACAATGGATGTAATCTGTGAGGAGGGAGCTTGACCTCCTTTGCATGTTAGGCCACACACCCCTAATGTAGCCAATCCTAATGAGTATCTGCTAATGAGTCTCTGCTCTTGGGTGTGGCCTGTTATGCTAATGAGTTCCTGATGGGCGTGGCCAACTTGGGATCCAGCCGGAACTCCGTTCCTGTGCGTTCCTGCCCCAAAATAGCCCTGGGATAAGCTGTTGAGAAATTGATGGTCTATCCCAAAACAAAAGCTCCTTATTTAGAGGAAACAACTTGTCCGATTTCAAAATGTTTGAAACTATAACTGTCACCACTTTGCCCTCCTCTTGATCTTACAAGGTCATTGGAAGGCAAGACTTGTACACCGAACCAAATAGATTCTTGGACTGATACATCAAAGCAGTTCTTATGCTCTAGAAGAAAGACCACTAAGGCAATTAAGGTCATTTATAAGAACAACAGGTGAATGAAAAGATCTATACGTCTTTCCATGTCTTCAGTTTTATGCACTGAAACAGAAATATTCCCAGTGTCATTGTTCCCCATATAATAACCTTGCATTATGATCGTTTTTTCCATCTCATGACCGCTTCTTGAGAACTCTTAGCCATACTGGCGTTCCTGGCAGGGCACCACATTTGCATACAAAAGGAGACATACTCCGTATTAAAAACCCTTAGATTGTGGGGGTGAGAAGAGCTTCTAGCAGCAGCTCTGACAACAGAAGGCAGCTTCATCCACAGATCGATCAATGGATCCAATTCCTCCTGCTTGGTGCAGAACTGAGATTTATCAGAACAGGATCCCTGTTTTAAGGGAAATGTCCAAAATGTTGAGGAACCATATTTGTATTCGAAAAAAGAGCATAAACACCACTCAGTCTCAAAACATAGCGGGATATCTAAAGCTGTTGTCAGTCCTCTCTCCACTGTCCTCATGAAACAACAGTTAATGCTTTAAAAAGATATTATGGCCTTGGTTGCACAGGCTACTCTTCATGGGCTACTGACCCTCATCATCTGATCGTTCGACAAGATCAGCAGGTGCTCCCCATTTCACCATGGATGTAATCTATGAGGAGGGAGCTTGACAAGGAAGTCCAATTTGTGGGATTCTTTCCATTCTAGAAGGGAGGGGAGATTATAGTAAATCTGATTCATACACACACACACACACACACACACCCCCCCCTCTCTGGCTCAGACACACACACACACACACACACACACAGAGAGAGAGAGAGAGAGAGAGAGAGAGAGAGAGAGAGAGAGAGAGAGACTTTCTCCCCATGAAGATGATTGCCAGCCCAGTAAACATATGATTTTAACCACAGTTTATGAATTACACTGGGACCGATTTCTCACAAGAGCTGTGCCGTGGTCACGCCTCCCTTTGCCCCGCTTCTATTGGTCAATTTCCCACTTGATATTCCAAATGAGGTCTCACCATTGATTTATATAGGGGCATTATGATATTGGCTGATCTGTTTTCAATACCCTTCCTAATAATCCCCAGCATAGCATTGGCCTTCTTTATTGCAGTCACACACTGTCTCGACATTTTCAGTGAGTTATCTACTACGACTCCGAGATCTCTCTCTTGATCAGTCTCTGCCAGTTCAGACCTAGGTAGTACTAGGTAGTACTAGTACTAGGTAGCTAGTACTTGCCTGAGATGATCCATGTAGAGTGAGTATCGAGACCTTTCTCTAATCTTCTTGGCCAATTTTTCTCCTGCCAAGAGATGGCAACAATTTCTCATTCTATTAGCAGCAAGCATACCCCTGGAAGTCTTCTTTATTTTATGGCTGTTTATTTTAAGGTTGTTCTTGACTGAGTAGAGATTTGAATCTGGGTCTCTCTGACTCTAATCCAACACTCTAACCACTACCTTTCAATGGGTCCGGGCAGTTGTTCTGCTCCAAAATGGGATTTGAGATGTATAGGAAGTAACGACAACAACAAAATGATGTTTTGACTCTTAAAGAAAATGTTTTATATGTTGCTAATAGCCATTTTTGGATTTTTAAAAAAATACCTGCAGTTTCCCGGCTGTGCCTTAAAGGCACGTGCCCTATAAATGTGTTGTGAAGCCAGTGCAATATGGTCATGTGGGGTAGTAGTGACAGCCAGTTTGGAGTAGTGGTTAGGAGCGCTGATTCTAATCTGGGAGAACCGGGTTCTAAAATATATTCCCCACCTCAAGCCATGATCTTGGGAATAAAATAACTTTGGAGAATCTACAAATTGGCCTGCATTGCTCTGCAAAAAAACCCCCCAAAATGATTGCCCGGAATTTATGATTGACTCATTTACTAAGTACAATGTACTGCTGGCTCATGTGTTCAGCCAAGCAGCTGAGACAAGTGAATGACCAATACCACCCATCGTCCAATGAAATAAATGCCAACCTTTGCATCCTTAATGGGAGAGATAATGAGCCATAAACAGAGAACACCTCGATAATCACACCACAATGAAATTGCAATTAATTTAACATGACACCATCATTGTCCCGGAAAGAAACACTCATCTTTTCCTCCCCATTTCCATTCCGCGTGCCATGCGCATGAATTCTGCCCTGATATTCAGGTAGCCACTCCGCAGCCTCCTTGCGTCTCGTCATGCACAAAACCCATTATTGCAATTTTGGTGAACAGCTTGTACCAACTGACAGCCCCGCCTGTTCTATTTATTCAACATAAATAAACTCATAATTCAGACTGCACATTTAAAACGTAGCCATTTTAAACACACTGCGTATGAAAGGGGGCAAATAAACCTTCCGTCGATTAGGTGTGGAAGGTAGCAAAAGAAAAGTGACAGTCTCTTTTTACGTCTTTAATGGAGGCAATAATTCTTAATGGTTAATTTACCTCATAAAGATAGTTTCAGGTGGGTGGCCATGTTAGTCTGAAGTGTGCGTGGATAGCACGACAAAATTCAAGCCCAGTAGCACCGTAGAGACGAAAATTTCCAGGGCATAAGGTTTCATGAGTCAAAGCTCATATATTATGAGAGTCTTTCTGGTGTTACTGGACACAAATTTTGTACAGGTGCTCCTGAATGGAGTACATTTACTTCATTGAGTATATTTTCATCCTGCCCTCGTCTAAAGAGCCTTCATGTGGTATTAAAAGGTAAAGGTTCCCTTGCTCGAAAGTCAGTCGAATCCGACTCTAGGGTTGCAGTGCTCATCTCCGTTTCAGAGCCGAAGAGCCAGCACTGTCCGAAGACGTTTCCGTGGTCATGTGGCTGGCAGGACTAAACACCAAGGCGCACGGAACGCTGTTACCTTCCCACTGAAGTGGTACCTATTTATCTACTTGCAATTTCTTGCTTTCGAACTGCTAGGTTGGCAGGAGCTGGAACTAGAGACGGGAGCTCACTCCATCATGCGGCACCCGGGTCTCGAACTGCTGAACTACCAACCTTCCACAGCCTGCAGTTCAGCGTCTTAACAACAACTTTGTGAGGTAGATTGGGCTTCTTCCACTGTAATCTGCATCTGAGCATCTAAAGTTCTGGTGGTGCTCTTCAGTATTACCTTGCATCTGGTCAGTGCTGGCAAAGGAAGAAGCAATAGGTACAGTGTTGCTTCTAAAGTGCTGCATTACAGTGACATGGCAATGTGTAAGAAATTCCAAGGAGAACAGAAATGTGTTTTCCCTCAAAGTAGCTTATTTGGTTAAACCAACACACACACAGGAACATAGGAATATCTATGTACTAATAGCCAAGTAGACCCAATCTTAGGCTACTTAAATCCAGTGACTGGAGCTGTGAACGGGAAAGATGGATCTTTCTACAAGACTCAAAAGGGCCCCAGGTTTGCGGAAAAGTGTGAAATCTTAAAAAAAAAAGGTTGGGGGTTTTAAAAACCCGAAAACGATGAAAGGAGCACCTGTAGCTTTATGCAACTCATAAGCAAAGAGCTGCAGCCAGCAGAAATCTGGAAAATCTGGGGGTGGAATGCCTGGGAGGCATTTCACACCCGACTTTCTGATATTCACAGATCTTCCCAGCCAGCAGAAAGCAAGGAGTGGCCAGAAGAAAGCTGGGGATGAAATGGCTCGGAGCCATTTAAACTCCTACTTTCTGCTCCCCACTGCTTTTTGCCAAAATTCATGTTGAACTTTAGTTTGTGAGCATGCCCATCCCTACTTGATATCACCTGACCTGCATGGCTCAACAAGGCCTGGCTGCTTGCTACTGTTCAACAGCAGCCACCCTATGAAAGCCAGTGCAGTGCAGCAGTTAGCTCTGAGAGAGTCATTTTCGAATCCCCATCTTGCTGCAGAAGCTCACTGGCTAATTTTGGGGCAGTCATATACTTTCAGCCTAATCTACCTCACTGAGTTGTTGTGTAGATAAAAAGGAGGAGAGGAGAATAATGTAAGCTGCTTTGGGCTGCACTTTGAAGAAAGATGGTAGTTCTCCTATATAGAGGCTGCAGAGGTGAGGAGACAGAAAGATAAAGGTAAGCTGGCTGTTGGTGGGAAGGAGATAGGATTGCCAACTCCAGCCTGTGAAATTTCTGGAGACGTATGTGGTGGATCCTGAGGAGGGAGAGGTTTAAAGTGGGGAGGGATCTCAAAGGAGTATAATGCCATAGAGTCCACCCTCTAAAGCAGTGGTTTCCTCCAGGGGAACTAGTATCGCCAACCTCCAGGGGAGGTCGGGAGATCAGTCAAAATCCCCAGATAACTGATCCCCTGGAGAAAATGGCTGCTTTGGGGCCTATGGCATTATACTCTGTTGTGGCCACTTCTCACTCCAAACTTCACCTTTCCAAGATTTCACCCCCAAATCTCCAGGAATTTCCTGGCCTGGCAACCCAAAGGGGAACTGATTTCTATACTTGGGAGGTCTGTTGTGAGCCACTGTGGTCACTGCTGTGGGGGTGGGGGAAGCAGCAGGCAGGTGGCATGATGGGGGCAGAAAGATAGAGAAAGTGGCAGGCATAGAGGAGAGAGATGGTAAGAGAAGGGGTGACAGGAGGGCGAAAGAGTGAGAGACTGACCGAAGTAGGGGGAAGGGGGAAGCAAAAGTGTGGAGAACGGGATAGCCAGTCCCCACTTGTTTGTATCTGTTTATAGTTTTGTAATACTCATTTGAAGGGAGAAATTAAAAAAAGAGACC
>NW_015169877.1:90773-96161 GCF_001447785.1 Gekko japonicus | reverse complement strand
CCAGGAGTGTCATAAAGCAGAAGGGTAAAAAGAAATCCCAGTACTGTGAGTTCCTGTTCATTGAACCTTTCCATCCATGTGACAGTCGTCTGTCCTGGTGGGCGATGACAGATAAAACCCCAATGTCAAAGCATTAAAAGGGGGGAATGTACTTCAGGGCAATTAGAACGCTAATGTGTGACACTCGGTGGGTTAGCACCACAGGCTCAAGGTGTAATAGTCGAGGCCTTGCTATTAAGAGGTGTCCTAGAAAAGCAACTCTTTGAACAAGCTTCCCTTTTGAGGTTGCTTCCCAGCAGGCAAATGACAGGCAGAAGACACTGTGTGACGGGGAAACTTTCAGAGTGAAATGAGAGAGGGGAAAGCTGTAAGCTCTCTTGCTTGTTTAGTACTTCCTTGTCTGAATTCTGCTTCTAAGAAGCCATTGTTTGAAGAACGCAGATGGGAAGTGACTCTCGGAATGGATGGGTTTGCTCAACTTGTAGCTAGTGAAGTCAGTTATGATATCTTTTAATGAGTGAGGCCTAAAGATGCCAGCCTCCAGGTGGATCCCCCGGAATTACAGCTCATCTCCGGACTACAGAGATCAGCTCCCCTGGAGAAAATGGATGCTTTGAAGGGTTGACTCTATCGCATTCTATCCCACCGGGGACCCTGTCTTCCCCAGGCTGCATCCCCAAATCTCCAGGAGTTTCCCAACCTGGACCCAGCAACCCTACATCCTCATCCCCCACCGGTGACAACCCCAGTGAGGCCCTTGTGAGAAACAAGAAAGGCTTTGCAAAAGGTTGGCTGGTTTTTTAGGGCTTGGCACTGATTTTTCCCCCCCTAAAAGCAAAATGCAAAGCTTAGTGCAATCTCTCACTGGTGTCCCACACATCCCTAGAGGGTCACCAGAGTGTGCCAAATGGAACATAACAATCAAATGCAGAGGTTTTTCTTCCAGAAAAAAGAAAAACAAACAAAGGAGGGATTTCAAAGGAAGGCGAAAAAGTGTTACCAAAACTTTCACTGTGGGGTACGTTTCAAGTGGGTAGCCATGTCGGTCAGCAGTAGAATAGCATGATTTGAGACTAGTTGCACCTTAAAGCCTAACCAGCATGTGGGCAAACACTCTATGGTGACCCAAATACAAGAGCATCCCATCCGACATGTCCAGAGGGATGACAGCACCTCTGGGTGATGTAGCCAGCGCTGTCCAAAGACATTTCCATGGTCATGTGGCCGGCATGACTAAACACCAAGGCGCATGGAACGCTGTTACCTTCCCACCAAAGTGGTACCTATTTATCTACTTGCAATTTCTTGCTTTCAAACCGCTAGGTTGGCAGGAGCTGGAACTAGAGACGGGAGCTCACTCCATCATGCGGCACCCAGGTCTTGAACTGCTGAACTACTGACCTTTCACAGCCTGCAGTTCAGCATCTTAGCCACTTGAGCCACCGCAGCTCCTGATTTGAGACTAGTTGCACCTTAAAGCCTAACCATATCCCCAGGGTTTGAACTTCCAAGAGTCAAAGCTGCTTTCATCAGATAGGAATGTGTGTGGGGATCACTGCAAAATGGGGGAGATGATATGTGGTATGTGTGTAAGTTAGGGTCGCCATCCCCTTCATGGGAGCAGGGTTTCCCCCAATTTTTTGGGGGTCCAATCTGCTGCCAGCCAACTGGCCAGTGGGGGAACCCTACCCCCAAGGCGTCTCGTCCTGCCTGACATGCTCGGTGTGAAGACATCACCCAGAGGTGATATCATTGCACTGGGCGTGTCACACGGGTGGGCACTCTAGCATGTGGGCAAAAACTCTATGTTGACCCAAATACAAGAGCATCCCATCCGACATGTCCAGAGGGATGACAGCACCTCTGGGTGACGTCATTGTGGCACACGAAGTTTGCACATGCATCAGAAGTCTCCCGGAGCAGGACTGGACCCCCCATACACCAGCAGCCAGCTAAGACCTGGCAACCCTTGTGTATGTGTTACTTATTTCCCACTTGGGAACTTCCAAGTAGGATCAAAACTATGAGCAGTGTGGCAATAAATTTGTTTGGTGTAGTGGTTAAGTGTGCGGACTCTAATCTGGAAAAACCGGGTTTGATTTCCCACTCCTCTACTTGCACCTGCTGGATGACCTTGGGCAAGCCATAGTTCAAGTTGATTGGCACAGTCATAGGACAATCACAAACCAAAAAGAACTGTGACAATGTGACGCTAATAAATGTCTTAAAGAGTCAAAATTATACAAAAAGTGAACAATATAGTAGAAAATATACAGAATAATAGAAAATGTGACAGTGGTCTCCGGAATGCCTTGCCGTTTTGATGGTTGATATTCTTCCGAACAAAGATGTGTGACATATACTGTCTCTCAACAATTCATTTCCTCTGGTGACGTATCAAAAATTCATAGGTATCAATGTTGATTTTCAACACTCATAATAGCTATCATTCCTAGTGGAGCCTTCCGTGGGCTATTGGTATTGTAATACCTATGAATTTTTGATACGTCACCAGAGGAAATGAATTGTTCAGAGACAGTATATGTCACACATCTTTGTTCGGGAGAAGATCAACCATCGAAACGGCAAGGCATTCCGGAGACCACCGTCACATTTTCTATTATTCTGTATATTTTCTACTATATTGTTCACTTTTTGTATAATTTTGACTCTTAAAGAAATGTATTAGCGTCACATCATCACAGTTCTTTTTGGTTTTCGACAAGCCATAGTTCTGACAAGAGCTGTCATTGAAAGGGCAGTTCTGGAAAGAGCTCTCTCAGCCCCACCCACCTCACAGGGTGTCTGTTGTGGAGAGGGGAAGGGAAAGGAGTTTGTAAGGTACTCTGAGACTCCGAGTGAAGGGCGGGGTATAAATCCAATCTCTTCTTCTTCATCATCATTATTGTTTTCAAATTCCTATGACCTTCCCTCAGAATCTCCCAGGTATTACCACAGAGCTCCACATTTGCCTTAGACCTGTGGGACTTCTCCAAGTCTTGCCATGCAACAAGCTCTTTGTGAGCATCTCCTTAACTGAACAACTCCCTTTTTTAAAAAAAACCTTAAAAAACAACTGGAAAAGCTGCCTCTTTTCACGAGTCGGACTCAGCCACCCAGTAAATCATAGTTTGCTGTATTTATTCGGCTTTCAGAGTCCTCGGTGAAATAATGCCTCTGCCCCCCGAAACGCGCAATACCACTTTAAATTTGAAAGGATGCCATTGCTTTTTGTCACTTTAATGCCTTGTGTCAGTGGTAATTCAAATGCAAATGCGAAGCCCTTTTCTCTTTGAAAATCATTGTTTTCAGAGCACAGGAAATTGCAAGCGCAGTGCAGGCAGTCACTGTAAACAGACACCCCTTCTACAAATCAAAGCACCATCCTCTCCTCTCCGGTTGTACGTTAAACTTAATAAACTGTATATCTTAAAAAGTAAGTGCAGCAATGAAATTAATAGGTGTAATGCTTCACTTCAACTTGAAGTTATGTTTTCCTGTTTGTTCCGTCATCGCCTTCCGCCTTGCTCTGGACGACTTTGGGGGGATTTTGACCTCAGATCACCCTGAGGTCCCCCACATATCCCAGCTGATCCCCAGTTAGACTGGCAGGGGGGGCCTCATGGTGAGTACCAGCGAAGAGACACAAATATGTCATTCTTCCACAGGATCGTGTATAATCCTGGCCTTGGTTTTACAGAACAGTACTTCCCAGTCTTTTTGTTATTTCCCACAAGCGCTGCTCCGCGCTCACTCCTCCCTTTTGCCCCGATGGTATGTGTCAATTTCACACAAGCTGCTGCGCCGGCCTCATTTTGCCCCAGAGCTTTGTGCGATTTTCCCTGCGTCTACTCAATCCTGTTTTTTGAGGATTGAGTAGACGCGGGGGAAATCGCGTGAAGCTGTGGGGCGAAATGCAGCCGCGCAGCAGCTTGTGTGAAATTGACACGTACCATTGGGGCAAAGAGAAGAGTGAGCGCAGAGCAGCACTTGTGGGAAATCACCCATGTTGTTGTTGTTAGCCATTCAGTTGTGTTCGACTCTTGGAAATTCTATGGGCCAGCTCTCTCCATGTTTTATGATCTTGTACTGTTTCTTTGAGTTGTTCCATGTTCAGGCTGGTGTCGACTTCTATGATGTCTAGCTGCTGTGTTTGGCGGCCAAGTTTCTTTTTGCCTCTAACCAAGCCAAGGACAATTGCTTTTTCTAGTGAGTTCTTCCACATTACATGGCTGAAATAAGTCAGTCATAGTTTTGTGATTCTTCCTTCCAATGGCGTCTGGTTTTATGCGCTCCAATACTTGCTTGTTTGTCACCTTGAGCCTTTCCACACTTGGATCTCATCCCTGGTTTTATCAGAGTTCAACTCATGACACAATACCTTGCATTTATCCCTGGCTGTAACAGCATCCATTTATCCAGGGACAAGTGTGGGGCAAAACCAGGGTGACCTCAATGTAATGTGGAAACAAAAAATACCCCGAGACAATTACAGGGGTGAACTAGGGTGTAGTGTAGAATGTAAATTTGGGGACAGGGTTGAACCAGGATTTAAGGTCTAGTGCAGAAAGGACCCTTTGCTGTCCAAGGAATGAACAGGAGCCTTCTCCAGCACCACAGCTCAAATAAGTCGATTTTTCTCCAGTCTTGCTTCTTCATGGTCTAACTTTCACAGCCATAGTTTGCTATGGGGAACACAATACCACAGACTAATCTGCATTTGGTTGCATTTTGGTGTGGTGACCCACAAATCTAAATTTACTTTGTATGGTGACCCATCCAGGGCTGGCTAGGGTTGCCAAGTCACTTACTGCCAATAGCGGGGGAGAGTTGGTCCCTGCCCGGGACATTCACGTTCCGCAATGACGTCACCCAGAAGTGACGTCACCCAGCAGAAGTCACCCAGCATTGGGCATGTCGCTGGCTGATGCTCTAGCAATCAGCCTGGAAACTCTATGGTACCATAGAGTTTTCAGGCTGATTGCTAGAGCATCAGCTGGTGACATCATCATGCTGGACACATCAGCCCAAACCAGGCACTTTGGGGGCACGGTTCCCCCCTCCGGCCTTTTCTGGACCAGCGGATTGGGGACCCTTTTAAGTGGGGGAACCTCCACCCTCCTTGGGGACCTGGCAGCCCTAGGGCAGGCCTAATGTTTTTTTGTGCCCTAGACAAGCTATGACCTTGGCATTCATCTATTCCAGTATGCCAGTTTCAATAGTGCCCAATCAGATGTTACTGAGAAAACAACAAGCATCACACAAAGAATGCAGCTGCCCCCACTATGAACTCCAAGCACATGGGAGTTCATCTCCTCTGCCAGCTGGGCCAGAGCTGGAGTTGGAGGAGGAGCGCTTGGAGGAGTGGGTACCTGCCTTAGGTGCAGG
>NW_015169877.1:70082-90638 GCF_001447785.1 Gekko japonicus | reverse complement strand
GGCAGCACAAGCACGGCCGGAGCCAATTAGGACAGTGGCCGATGCAGAAAAAGCTGTCGCACAGCCGCGGACAACGGAACCGCCCGAAGGGAGCCACTGCGGAGCCGAGCCAAGAAAGACATCTACTGCGCAGAATCAAAGGAGACAAGAGCCGCGGAGGAGGGAACATCAAAAATAGCCGGTAAGGTGCCTGATAGGCATTCACCTCCCCAAGACTATGTGGCCCTAGTTAGGAGCTGTAATGTATGTAAACCGCTCAGAGACCCTTTGGGGTTAGAGCGGTATAGAAACTGAAAGTTAAATAAATAAAAAAATAATAATAAATAAAGGGCAGGGGCTGCCACATTCAGAGGCTTCACAACCCACTTTTGGGTCCCAAACCGCAGGTAGAGAAACACTGCTATAGAATAAGGGTTGGATCCAGCCAGTCCCCCCCTCCCGCAATCAGCAAATCCCCTTCTTAACACAGCCTCTGTCCAACATGGGTTGTTTTTTTTTAACCATGCTGGCCCTGTGATCCTGAACAGAGCCTTTGGGTTGTGTGAAGAAATGCATTTTCTCCTGGAGAGTTGGCAAGCAGCAAAAGCCTTCCCTGTGCATTTTACCAGTCCCCCCCCCTCTAAGCTAAGAACAAACAAGAGGGGGAATTAGCCCATGGCCTTCCAGCCGCATCTCAAAAGACGAAGAAGAAGAGGAGGAGGAGGAAGAGGAGACTGGATTTATACCCCGCCCTTCACTCGGTGTCTCAGAGTGCCTTCCAAACTCCTTCCCCTCCCCTTCCCCACAACAGATGCATTGTGAGGTAGGTGGGGCTGAGAGAGCTCTTTCCAGATCTGTCCTTGAGAGAACAGCTCTGACAGAACTACGGCTTGCCCAAGGTCATCCAGCAGGTACAAGTGGAGGAGTGGGGAATCAAACTCAGTTCTCCCAGGTTACAGTCCGCACACTTAACCACTACACCAAACTGCTACACAAAACTGCTAAGTAATCTAACAGAAGGGACAATGGGATGGGCCAGTTCACGCCCCCCCCCCCCAAGCAGGGAACATAGAGTTCGGGGTGTCAAAATTCTAGAGAGGATGAGGAAGTAACTTTTTGGAGACAACAGGGGGAAAAGATGCCTCTGAGCTTGGAAGGGGAGCTGAGGGTCCTGGTCCTCTCAGTGGGAAGTCCCTATATTGATCAGGTGGTGGTAGCGGCTGCTGGAGTGTAAGAAGAAAAACCCCTTCAGGGACCTGGGAACCCCCAAGGAACATAGGGTGGAATGGGGCCTGCAGGCCAGTGTAGGTATGTTCTACCACAGGGTGGTCAAAGAGGACCTCCCTTTTCCCCCACAGGAAATTTCTGTCACAGAAAGAAATTTCAAACATGGAAAGGTATCGCCTCAGAGTGTGTAGTGTATTCAAAGCTGCATTGAATGCATGATATGTTGTGAAACATCTAATTGAAGTGTAATGTAAAGCTTCGTCCTGGGCTAGGATCCAAATCCATCCAATCGTGTTACTAGCCCAGGAAGCACCTAACCAATCACTTTCAAGCAAGCTCCCTGAGCGGGAACATCCGTGATTGGTCCTTATGTGAACAACCTTATTGGTTGGTATTTGTACAGTGGGTGTGGCTGCATTAGCCGGGAATGTTTAAAAGCAGGACAGCTGCAATGTAAAGGCTGTTCTGGCTATCAGATGTTGATCCGTGTTGGAGTTGTGCTCGAGTGGACGAATAAAGCTGTGTTCTTGCTGAATCACTCTCCGACTTCTTTGTTAAGCGAGCGACTTAACAGAGTGTGGTCCAGAAATGCTACTGTGGACACAGTCAACCAGCTGAGATTAATTTCATATATGCAAATAACCAAATCCCCTGGATATGCTCCCACTTGCTTCATCAGAGAACATATTCAATGGGAATTTCTAGACATTGGAGAGTCACTCGCGCTTCTCTCTCCTTAACATGCAAACCCGATCCCTTAGGACAACGGCTGGGAGGAGGTAGTCACTTTTGAGACTAGCAAAGTATCTCAGACACATAGTAGAGGGACTACTGACATTGTGTGAATATAAAACATGCCAAGCTAATGCACGCAGGTACGAGAAGGCTGGACTGATTTGTTCTCCTTTCTGCAAGCCTCAAAAAGAACTGTAATAAGATTAAGTAATAATAATTACTTTTTTCATATTAGGGCTGTTGTTTTTGTTTAAGCATTAGAGTTCAGCCAAACAGTCGGCATTAGAAAAATCAGACTGACAAGTAAGTGCTCTACTATTTTGTGTGCTGTTATCTAAGGCACCAGAATAAATAATTTTCTGCACTCTTAGGAGCTGTCACCTTAACAATTCTCCTACATTTTCGTCACACATTACAAACATTTGGAAAAGGTATCTCTGGAGTCATCATCCCCCCCGCACAAAAAAAGGGTGTGTAGGCAGACAATTTTAGGTGGTGATGATATGGCAGTGGTGCCTCTGAGTAGCATTGGGGGTCCTCTCGGCATGCTAGGGAGCCCGACCGGCAGTGGCAGCAACACCACTGCAAAGCCCATAGGGTAGCTGCACCTGCTGGCCAATGTGAAAAACAGCTCCTCTCCTCTCCCTGATGTGAAGATGAGGAAAGCATCTCCAGGGAGGTGTTGTTGTTGTTGTTCAGTCGCACAGTCGAGTCCGACTCTTCACGACCCCATGGACCAGATCACGCCAGGCCTTCCCCGTCTTCCACCATCCTCTGAAGTTTGCTCAACTTCATGTTCGTTGCATCTATGACACTGTCTAACCATCTCATCCTTTGCTGTCCCCATCTTCTTTGACCTTCAATCTTTCCCAGCATCAGGGTCTTCTCCAGTGAGCGCTCCCTTCTCATTTGGTGGCCAAAGTATTTGAGCTTCAGTTTCATTATCTGGCCTTCCAGGGAACAGTCAGGGTTGATTTCTTTTAGGATTGACTGATTTGATCTCCTTGCAGTCCAAGGGACTCTCAAGGGTCTTCTCCAGCACCATAGTTCAAAAGGGGTAGTGAGCCACAGAGGAAAGTCCCCCCCCCCCGGTGGCGCTCCTCTCTCCCTGGGTCAGGCGGAGGTGCCACCAGGCAGGTAGGTGAAGAAAAACCCTGGCCTGGTGATGCCAAAAAGCCTCTGCGCTGCGCAGTTGTAAAGAAAGAAAGAAAGAAAGAAAGAAAGAAAGAAAGAAAGAAAGAAAGAAAGAAAGAAAGAAAGAAAGAAAGAAAGAAAGAAAGAAAGAAAGAAAGAAAGAAAGAAAGGCTCTACTTCCGACAATTTTTTCAAGAAGGAACTCTACCAGAGAGTTGCATTTCTATGCTAGATTCAGGTTACTCCCCCTTGATTAGGTAAATGGTGCCAAACTGTTCAGGTGTTTGCCATGTAGGGGAAAAAAATCTTCCATTTCATTAACAAGGAAACATCCCTATTCACAAATATACCCAGTGGGTGACGTGTTAATGGTGCCATTATCAGTGGATAACATTTGGTGCCCTTTAATGTAGCTCAGCGGGATTCGACTTTACCATGAGCTTTTAAAACAGCATGGGATCCTGTGGAAGTCTCTTTCAACGTCTCACAAGGGGGAATCAATAAACATTAGACACTCACCACAGTACAGAAAGTATGGGTGGAAAATAGGCTATTTCATGCCATTCTACCCAAAGCTGTTTAATTAATTAGCTTCTCTTACGGTTGTATGTTCTCTCACGTGTCTTACTGGGCAATATTGGGTCTCCTGGAGGAGAAATAAATCTCAACAGATATTTAAGATGATTTGTCTGCCTGCTTCGATTGTTGTCCATCAAAGTAATTCTGAGTCAGCACCAAGTTTTTGCCAATGATAGGGATGCTGTGAATTTTTTGGCAAATGCACTGGATAACTGAACTCTTCCTCTTCAGCTGGGTCCATCAGATATGAGTCAATGATCACTGAGACTGTAATGTATTGAAATGGCTTACTGAAATCACCTCATTCACCTCCCATGTTAAGCTTCGAGCCAAACGAAGGCTCCTCCGCACTCACCTGCTATTGGTCGCTCGACAACAGCGACCAACCAGAAAAGGACTAATTCTCCAAGTGGGAAGAATTCTCATTGGTCCTTATCCGCACAACCTCATTGGTTGTTAATTGTAAATAGGCGTGGCTACATTAGCCTGGGAATGTTTAAAAGGAGCCTAGCTCCCAATGTTAAGTTGTTCTGGTTATGATTGAATTCAAGCGCTTGTTCGTATCTGCAATAAAGCTGATCACTTTGGTTGAAATCACTCTCCGGGTCTTTGTTAGCAGCAATCTAACAAAGACAGTTCAATTCAATACCAAAGATCTCGAATGCTTGCCAAACGACTTTGCATCAGGTTGGTTCAAAACTGCATATGTACAAAAATGTTGCTGATCCAAGCGCATCAACAACCATGAAGGTCCCTTTGGACTTCTTAGATGTACAGCAAGTGGTAGCATTTTATTGAAACACAACATTTATTTACGATTGATCTATAGGATTTATGATTGATTCACTGCCTATTGCAACACTTGCGTATCCAAGCCGGGGGTGAAATGAGTAGGATGCCCATTCATGAACACTGTGAATGTGTGTTCATGTGTCTGAACACACATGTGCAAAAAGCTGATTGTATTTACTGTATTGCTGGGAGGGAAAAGCTGAATCAAGCTGCCGAAGTGCTACCAACAGACTGACAAGCGAGTCTTTGAAACATTGATTCATCCAGCAGGAAAGCAAACTTGCATTTTACAGATCTTAGGGTAATGTTTCATGTGGGTTCTACATACCCTTAAAACTAGCCTTAAAAAACATAGGTAAAGGTAAAGGTTTCCCTTGCTCGAAAGCCAGTCGAATCCGACTCTAGGGTGCAGTGCTCATCTCCGTTTCAAAGCCGAAGAGCCAGCGCTGTCCAAAGACATTTCAGTGGACATGTGGCTGGCATGAGTAGACGCCGAGATGCACAGAACGCTATTACCTTCCCACCGAAGTGGTACCTATTTAACTACTTGCAATTTCTTGCTTTCGAACTGCTAGGTTGGCAGGAGCTGGGGCCAGAGATGGGAGCTCACTCAGTCATGTGGCACCCGGGTCTCGAACTGCTGAGCTACAGACCTGGTCTGCAGTTCAGCGACTTAACCACTTCAGCCACCGCAGCCCTACAAAGACATTAAAAAACAGCAATTAAAACATTGGGAATTGTGCCCAGAGACAGACTGGGAGCCAGAGCAGATAGGTCTAGACTGAAGTGATATGATCCCTAATGACCCACTCCAGTGACCATCTAGACTAAGCTAATCTAGATGTAACCATCTAGACTAAGCTAATCTACACGTAACCTTTGGCAGGCACCATAGTGGTGAGATCTTTTCTCCCCAGGAAAGTCCCTCACTGAAGCTGGTAAAGACATTCCTCACCACAGCTGCCACACTTACATATCCAACAGTAGGTCTGGGTCCACCACCAGATGACAGACCTGTTCCTTCAAGTGGAGTGCAACCCCATCCAGAACAGGTGACACTTTAAATGCTGGATCAGACCTTCAACTCACCAGTACCTAGACTTGCCAGCCTCCAAGTGGGGCCTGGAGAGCTCCCAGTTGTCAGCAAGCTGCCAATGTTTTGTTGTCTTTCTGTTTATGTGTGTGTGCGCTTGCTTCTTTCATTGTAGAATCGTAGATGCGCATGTCTATGTAGCTCGCCGAAACAATTATCTCGCTCAAGGCCACAGGTGGAGGCAAAGGCTTGTTCATGTCAGGAAGTTCTCACTGAACACCGTGAGAATGAGATAACATGAGAGTCTTGGGACCGTTAGTTCTCAGGCCAAAAGGCGCGCGCGGGAACCCCCGCAATTGGCCCGCAGTAGTTCGAATGTTTATTATATGCTTTGATACTGCGTTTAACCCTCATTCTGAACAGTGATCCTGTTATGCACCTTCAGCCCTAATAAAGTTACCTTTTCTTCAAAAGCGTGCTTATTATGATGCAAGGAGGAGTCTGACGCCAGTATTACAGCTGACCTCCACACCGCAGAGATCAGGTCCCCCGGAGAAAACGGTTGCTTTGAATGTGGACCGTTTGGTATTGTACTTGATGAGGCCCCCACCCCTTGCCGATCTCTATCCTCCCCAGGCTTCACCCGCAAAGTTCTGGGAAATTTCCAATCCGGAGTTGACAACCCCACCAGTAGCACTTTCTTCTTGTCAGGATTAAGCTTCAGTTTATTAGTCCACATCCACTCCAGAACTTAGCCACCATCTCTGGTCTTCCCCACTTGGAGTGTTATGGGAGATATAGGAGGAGGAAACTCCACCATTATGGTGTTAGAACTCTGGAGTGGAAATACAATCTGAACATCACTGTCACAAGGAGGTAAATGTTCCCAGGTTTCATGCTGGCTCATCTCCCCCCCCCCTTCGGAGTATCACAAGCTAGAAAACAGATTTTGGTGGGTAGCCATATTGGTCTAAAACAGAAGAACAAAGTTTGAGTCCAGAGGCACTTTTAAGACCAACAGAGTTTTATTCAAGGTATAAGCTTTTGTGTGCATGCGCACTTCTTCAGATACAATGAAATGGAAGTGACCAGTCCATACTTACAGGTAAAGGGTGAGAGCAGTACATTAGCATACAACATAATGAAGATGTCATACAGGTTCAAGGACCAAATAGGAATAACAGCTAGAAGATAGTCAACAGCTTGAATTTAGCTTGTTAATGTCGGCTTATAAGCTTTTGTGTGCATGCGCACTTCTTCAGATACAATGAAATGGAAGTGACCAGTCCATACTTACAGGTAAAGGGTGAGAGCAGTACATTAGCATACAACATAATGAAGATGTCATACAGGTTCAAGGACCAAATAGGAATAACAGCTAGAAGATAGTCAACAGCTTGAATTTAGCTTGTTAATGTCGGCTGCATGTTCCTGAGAGAAGGGTATTAATGTAAAGCCTTAACTGTCAGTCAATTCACTATTTTTATAGGAACAGCACCCAAACCTTGCCTGTCTGTCCCATACTCTAGAGTCCCTTTTGGACTCTCTGCCTGCTCCAGAACATCTTCTATTCCTTCTCCCTTGGAAACCCAACTCCCTTTTGTCAGTTGGTAGTTGGATGTTCAACTGCCTCAGTTTTTTTTCCACTCCCATATTTCATTCGTTCTGATTGGTCTGAGATGAATGGGAACGAGAAGAGGGCAGAATTGCCGCAAGAGTGCCTCAGGAAAAAAAAAAGTCCCATGGAGCTCATCTGCTACCGAGTGGGTGTCCCCAATAGCTGAAGGGACCTGGAAGAGTCTGCTTTGCTGTTATCATTTATCACCCTGCTTACAATACCTGTTGACCATCTCATAACCAGCACCATAAACCCGAGCAATTTGTCCCTGTCTGGTCACCTTCTGAATCTGGGAATGGAATTTGGCCGGCTCAGCCTATGACAGTAAGACAAACTATAGAAGGGCCTTGGAACAAGGAGAAGATGCCACAAGGTGGGACCTCACAGCATTTCTGAAAAATACTGCTTTTTAACCATGAACTTCGTGCTGCGATGTTCAGCAAATCCCATCCCCAAAGAAGCTGAAATATACACTGAAGGAGGGGGAACCCCTCAGACCTAATTTGCACCTTAAATCATTTCTTCAAGCTCCCTCACCTACTGATTATTCATGCTCACAGCACAAACTGTATTGAAATGGAGAGCGCGTCTGACAATGAAGGTCTGAAATGTGGGTCATTTGTGCAAAAACATGTCAAGCTCTTCATTTGCCCTCTAGGATCCTTCCAGCCAAGTTACTGTGGTGCCGGTGACACAGGGCCCTTTCCATTGTTTATTCATATGTTCGATGGAGATGAGGTTTGAGTCAAGAACGCGTGGCCCATTTCTCCTCTACCATCCTGGATTTTGGCTTCCAGATATAGTTAATTAAGTGTGCTGACATCCTTTGAGGTAAATTACCTCGTCATGAAAACCCACCCGGCATTTTTATTTATTTATTTATTTTAAGCAAGACGTACTCTAGGCTACTTACCTCCAACTTTTGAGAAGGATTTTGATTGGTGAGCTCAGTTTCATCATTGTAGTCACCTGTACTGTTGCTTCCTGGTCTGACATTGTCTTCCAATTACTTCAGGCTTTCTGATTTGTTTACTGGAAAATGAGCAAAATACATCTGACTGGTTTGAAGAATTTGTTCCCTCATATCCATATCTGCTACTTACTCTGTTTTCAGAAACGAAGGTGGTTCTTCTTTATTTGGCATGGATTTAGATCTCAGGGAGTGGAATAATATTGCACTGAATGTTGATTAGCTTTTTTGGTGTAGCCAGTTTGGAGTAGTGGTTAAGTGCGCAGACTCTAATCTGGGAGAACCAGGTTTGATTCCCCACTCCTCCACTTGCAGCTGCTGGATGACCTTGGGCAAGCTATAGTTCTGACAAGAGCTGTCCTTGAAAGAGCAGTTCTTGAAAGAGCTCTCTCAGCCCCACCTACCTCACTGTTGTGGGGAGGGGAAGGGAAAGGAGTTTGTAAGCCATTCTGAGACTCTGAGTGAAGGGTGGGGTATAAATCCAATCTCCTCCTCTTCCTCCTCCTCCTCTTCAAAAAGGCTATCAGGGACTCAAGAATCTGGACCAGGAACCTCATGGAATGGGAACAGAGGCATAACCAGGATTTTTTTTCCCCTTTGGGGGTCATTTAAATAAGACAGGGGACACGCGTGTCTCAAGAGCACCTTCTGGGGAGTAAGCCCCATTGAATGAAATGGGACTTACTTCTGAGCTGACCTGCTTAGGATTGCTCTCTCCAAACATTCTTGTTTTCTTATCCCCCTCAGATGAAAAAAAGGTACCTTCCCCGCCCCAACCCCAACCCCAACCCCAACCCCTCCACCCTAACCCCTGATGAGTACACTGCACTGCAGCCTACTGGGTTCCAGCAAGCAGAGTGATGAGAGAAAGAGAGAGAAGCGAGAGGCAAGGATTATTCCAGGCAAGGCAGGGTGACAGTTTGGCGCCAAAGAGAGAGAGGCGACTGTCACAGCTGCTGCTGATCCCGAGCACTTGGCCCAAAGAGAAGACCTAAACATTGCTGAGGAGGAGCTCCCGGCTCCTGAAACCCCCGCACCTGACGAGACTGAAACCACAGAGGCTGCTCCAGTAACAGCTGAAGCAGAACCATGTCGGATCAACACTCCCCCTGACTCGCCCCCACCGGCATCCCATTTGTGGGAACAATGCCAACGGGACATGGCATCCCGGCGGCGGGAGGCGCGCATGCGTGGTAGGTGCTCGTTTAGCCCTGAGTACTAGCAGGAGCCGGGACACAATCAGGGCGCGCTAATGATCAACAGCCTGATGGGCTATTTAGCTCTCTCCCTCACGCCAACTAGTTGTGCTAGCAACTAGTCATTCTGGATGAAGCTTTGCACCCTGAATTTTTATGGTTGAAATGGACGAAATGACAAGGAAACTTAAAAATTTGGAGGCAGAAGAATTTTTTGCAGACTGGAAAGACTTTAAAGAATACTTAGAGAAATATTGGGATGTAAAGAACAATTTGCTTTGCTTTGATAATTATTGAAAATTGAAAGATAAGAAAAAAGATAAATATAGAGGAGTAAGAGTTGAAAGATATGTTACCTGTAGATTGTCAATAAGGAAGAAGGGGGATATGAAGAAGATCTAAGTTATGGGCTGGAGCACTGTGGGAAGCCAAAAAGGGGTGGGGAGTAGGAGAAAAGGATGTATGACAATTAATAACTTGATGTATGTTTGATCGTTTATTATATCCTAATAAATTGTTTTTTAATTTTATTTATTAAGTTTTCCAATTGTAAATAATTATACCATCGCTAATAGACAATAACATCATCAAAAGTCGACATTTCAACCAAAAAGATAGTTTTTACAGCATTCAGATCCAATGATACCAGGTTCCTACTGTCCCCAATTCATTCCATTAATCAGTCATCAGCAGAATACTTATCTCCACATATAGCTTCCATTAAATTCCATATCACTACTTATTTTACTACCGAAATTCAAGCATCTCGGTTCCTGTAATGCTCAGGAATCAGCTAAACATTTCACATTAAACCTACAAATACATTAAAATACATCTCAATTAATCCAGTAAGCTATAGTTTGTTCACTTCTAATTTAAACATACATATTTTAGAAATTTATTTTATTTTTAGATATTTTATCATTTCAGTATTTATTTTACTGTTATGAAATTTCTCATATTCCTTCAGTTTTTGCTAATTTTTTAAACCAATATTTTCATCATCACTCATGTTTTTATTTTTTATATAGGCCCTTATTTGTTATTCCAACCTGTGTCCAATAAACACATGTAGGGAGGCCTCCTGGCTATGCCCACGGTCCAGGGCTCTTTTTGTAGCAGGAACTCCTTTGCATATTAGGCAACTCACCCCTAATGTAGCCAGTCCTCCAACAGCTCACAGAGCTCTTCTTACAGGGGCAATTGTAAGCTCTTGGAGGATTGGCTACATTAGGGGTGTGTTGCCTAATATGCAGTGGAGTTCCTGCTACAAAAAGAACCCTGTCAGCCCACCACATCCCCCACTGCTGTTTGACAGGCTGGCAGGGGGAATTAATGAGGCTCCTTGAACATATATTTCAGTCAAAAAAAGGAAGCAATATCTTTGTGCCTGAATGACGCTCTGGTTTTTACATAAAGCTCTATGGTTAAACCATGCGATGTGGGATACATCCTAGAGAATCACCACAGCATGATGACATCAGCTCTGTTTGTTTGCTGTTGGTGATGTTATACGTTGGTGTTATGTTAAGAAGATCGTCCCTGCTCCCCCAGCAGGTTGCTAGTGTTGGCTGGCGAACCTATCTGTGGTTCTATGTAGTCATGTCAGCGTTCTCCTGGCACAGAAGATATGCAGCACCAGCCGCTCTGGATTGGAGAGGCCTGATATGAATGCAAGACCGATTTCACACAAGAGCTGTGCCGCAGTCGTGCCTCCCTTTGCCCCGCTTCTATTGGTCAATTTCCCACTTGAAGCCACATGACCGCATTTTGACCTGTGGCTTCGCCTGGTTTTCTCTGTGGTTTCGTGATCCTGTTTTTTGAAGATTACGAAACCGCGGGGAAAATCGGACGAAGCCACGGGTCAAAATGTGGCCACACGGCTTCAAGTGGGAAATTGACCGATAGAAGCAGGGCAAGGGGAGGCGCAACCGCCGCACAGCTCTTGTGTGAAATCGGTCCAAGTCTCATGGCCATTAGTCCTTTCCTGGTAAACAGAACGGTACTTGCTGTTTCCTTCACTTCTAGCACATTACGTGCAGCTACAGCAACTGATCTTAGGGAGTATACCTTGAAGAAATCCGAAAACCCTGACTTGGATCCCACTTCGAATTTCCAAAGGGGGGCAATGTTTTGCCAGTTTCCTACAGGAGCTATTCCTGGGGAGTCCCCTGTCCCCCAGGAATAGCATTTTAGGGGTGTTTTCAGCTGCTGTTGGAGGGGGGAATCAGCAAAAGGATTTATGGCTTTGTTAGATAAATGTTTTATTTTATATGTTTTAGTTTGTTAGCTGTCTAGGTAGTCCTATGGAGATAGTAAGTCGGGGGCAGCAGCAGCCCCAAAATGCCCCAGTGTAGCTATGGGCCTGAATGGGACAAGCATTTGGCCTAGTGAATGATTGTGGCTAGGGGAACAGGTCTCCTGCTATGGAGAGAGCCAATTTAGTGTAGTGGTTAAGTGCGCGGACTCTAATCTGGGAGAACCGGGTTTGATTCCCCACTCCTCCACTTGCACCTGGCTGGATGACCTTGGGCAAGCCATAGTTCTGATAAGAGCTTTTCTTGAAAAAAAGAGCAGTTTCTGTCAGAGCTCTCTTAGCCCCACCTACCTCATAGGCTGTTTGTTGTGGGGAGGGGAAGGGAAAGGAGTTTGTAAGTCTTTCTGAGACACCTTTGGGTAGTGAAGGGCAGGGTATAAATCCAATCTCTTCTTCTTCTCTTCTTCTCCTGGCTACGCCTACCCCATTCCCCATTGCTGTTTGACAGAGCCAAGGTCCTGCATCTTCATCGTAGGGATGATGAATGAATTCTTTATGGGAATGATAACATTCTGAATGTTCAGAATGCAGACATCAGACTTGCATGCGTCCCAGCAACACAAGAACATGAGAACGCAGTTTAAAATGTATGTTAAATGAGTTTAAATGATACTTTTGTGCCCACTGCTCCAGAACTTACCGCGACTGAAAACAGTTTGCTGACCTGGATTCATTAGAATACATCAGCCTTTATGAAAAGAAAAGCACTGTTTGAATTGTTAATAATACAGATACATTACTTTAATTACTAACAATCATTGACACAAGTGGATCGTCACTTGCCCAGTTCTAACATGAGAATTGTCAACACGCGCTTCCATTGATACGTTAATCTTTTGTCCTCTTCAATGCCGCTCTGCATCTTCTTTATGGAATGGACTTTTACTTTCAGCCCAATCACCCCATTTTTTTTGTTTGAAATGTGCAATTATTTGCTTATATTAGGATCCTCTATTGACTGGATTCACTTTGCAGAGAGAAAATTGGGTGTAATTGTCAGAGGGTGCACTGCACTTCCATTGCTATTTATGCAGTTTGGAGGTGTTAAGCTTTTGATGGCTGTTTTGTGTTTCCCTTTCCAATCCAGTCAATTGATTTATCTACCAGACTAAATTGTGGGATTGGTATTTTTACACCACACTGACTTGGGGGGCTGTAGACTTGAACTGTGGTGTTTTGGGTTTTTTTAATTGAATTGTTGACACACATTGAATTGCACATTTTAGTGAAACATTCTCTACATTTTAAGAATAAAGCCTGTTTTAATTAAGAGCCTAACAGAATCCTGTTTCTTCTGAACTTTTTTTAAAGGGGGGTGATCAGACAAAATTATACTAAATACTGTATTTATTCAAAATGCATAGGGTTCTTTCTCCCAGGTATGCCATCAAGAAAAAAGTGGGAGTTTTCTTAAATATACGTTACAAGTACGTTCGGTAATTTAAAAAATATGCATAACATTTTAGGAGGTGTTGCCTTGTATTTAGGGTTATGTTCCTTTGGGTAAATATGGGTACAATGAGTGTTGATGACATACATGGCTGGTACTACAAGCTTGTAGGTCAGGGGTCCCCAAACGTTTTGAGCTTGCAGGCACATTTGGAATTTATTTGTCTTTACTGTTTTTGCAACCAGAGTCATAAACAGCAAATCCTCATCCCACAATAAACCTCATTTCACAGAAAAAAGGAAGAATTTAAAGGTTGCTACTAGCTCCTGCCAACCTAGCAGTTCAAAAGCAAGAAATTGCAAGTAGATAAATAGGTACTGCTTTGGTGGGAAGGTAACAGCATTCCATGTGCCTTGGCATCTAGTCATGCCGGCCACCTGACCACATAAATGTCTTCAGACAGCACTGCCTCTTCGGTTTGGAAACGGAGATGAATGATTGGCACACCTTAACTTCAGTAACACAATTTGAGATGTGCCTCTTAAATTCCTTGGCTTAAATTTTAAAAATTTAAATCTATGATGCTTTGTTATGAATTTTATAATCTATTTTTCTCCTCTTGATATAATTTTATTTAGTTTTCTAGTAAATTTTCTATTTCTATAGTTTAACTGGAGTTTTTTGACGTGTATATTTGTATACCTGAATAATGTTTGTTTTTGTTAACTGTATCAGATCGTGGACCATAATATAATAAAACTGAATTGAATTGAGTTGGGCACAAACCGGAAAAAAATGTGGTTTGTGTTGGTTTGTGGTTCATGGCCGAACCACAAACTGAATCAAACAGGGAAGTTTGTTCATGAACCAAACTGGTTTCTTGTTCCTGAAAGAGACCACGGTCTCAACTCTTTGGGGGCTTTCTTGTGTAGTCCCTTTAAAGTTAAAACTGTACAAGAAAGCCTGAAACAGCTGAGCTCAGCTGTATCTGCAGCTTATGTGGGGAACAGGAAGCAGTGGGGACCAGGAGCAGGAAGCATGAGCCAGTTTGGTGTAGTGGTTAAGTGCGTGGACTCTAATCTGGGAGAACCGGGTTTGATTCCCCACTCCTCCACTTGCACCTGGCTGGATGACCTTGGGCAAGCCATAATTCTGGCACAGCTGTTCTTGAAAAAAGCAGTTTCTGACAAGAGCTCTCTCAGCCCCACCTACCTCACAGGGTATCTGTTGTGGGGAGGGGAAGGGAAAGGAGGTTGTAAGCCGCTCTGAGACACCTTTGGGTAGTGAAGGGCAGGGTATAAATCCAATGTCCTCCTCCTCCTCCTCCTCCTCCTCCTCCTCCTCCTCCTCCTCTTCTTCTTCTTCTTCTTTAAAATGAATCAAAGTCCCTTTAAATCCCTCCTTCCTGCTCTATATACAAACTGCCACGAACCACCATGAATTGTTTTAAAAGTTTGTGGAAGTTCATGATGGTATATCTGTCATGAACTTTCATCCACGAACCACGGACAGGACAAAATTTGTGATGCATTTTGCTTTATGGTTTGGTTTATGCCCTTCCCTAAATGCAATGGAGATCCCTGCTGCTGCCACAGCAAATTAAAAAAAAAAATCTCCAAAGGTCCTGTCCATACGAGGCCTTTTGGCCCGGGAGTGGGACGGAATGGGGGCCGAGCAAATGGGCACGATCCCATGACAACATCTGGGAATCCTTGTCTGGCCGTCCCTGTTCCGTCCCAAATGCCGATACCGCGCAGCAAAAAAAAGCACCACCTTCCTAGGTGGTTGCATCCCTTGGAGCGGCTCAAGGCGGGCCGTGGGATCAGCCAGCGCATCCTTGCGCCGCCGCATCTCGGCCCCCAGCCGTACTGCGCATGCTCGAGCATGCGCAGTTCGGCAGCCTCCCCCTCCCATCGGACTCTTGCTCCCCGGCATTTGATCGTGCCGGGGAGTGATGCGCCGCGGCTGAGGGGATCCGTGGGATCTCAAGTTCGGTGCGGCTCTGAGTAGCCGCGTTTCAGCCATCCCGTGTGGCAGGGACCAAAGTCAATCAAACCTCCAGTAGTCATTCAGAAGCCTTGCTGGGCAACAGCCGTACCTGGCCATGCCCACTTCCTAAAAAGGCATAGAAGGCACCAGAATAGGTGTCGTCGGATGCCAAGTTGTCCATGAACACCACATTGGGGATTCCTGATGTAGGCCTATAGATAGTCTACTAAATCAAGTACATCATCATTTCCCTTTTGCTCTGGTTTCCTGGGAAGTAATACAAAAGAAGTCCTCAGTCTTCTGACTTCCCAGGAGTCTCACATGAAGTGAGGAAAAAAATATACATTTTTAATGATAGGTAATGAGTAATGCTAATATATGGCCCCGGTCACATGGGCCAGATAATGTGGGGAGGAGGCGTGGCTATTAGCACCATCACAATTTGAACTGCTGCAATGCGATCAGACGTGATGGCGGCAAACCGTGTTGTTTTTGTCGGCACGTCACTGTTGCAGTGCTTCAATGGGGCAAAAGGAACGTACTGGGGCAATCAGACGGAGACAGTCCATCTGCGGTCTGTGGCAAACCGTTTGCTAGTAGCTCGTGGGCAGTACTTTTTAACTCTGGATCTTCGGCGGTAAGCTACGGGTTGGGGATGGGCTGGTGATGCTTCCCAGATGTTTCTGTATGATCACACCTGTTTAATCTGCCCAGCAGTCATGCCTCTCCCGAGGCAAATTCTCCGTGTGACCGGGACCTATGTTGCCTGTGATACCCTCACATCCTAGCTTTACATGTGAGGATCTAAACCCAGTCAACAGGGTTTTGGTTATGTACCCCCTTTTTATACCCCTTCTTCCTTCCCAGTAGGGTTCCCCACTGAAGTCTGGTCACTTCAAAACCTATAAACAGGACACCTCAGCCACCCTCGACTTTGTAGCTGATTCTGTACCTGGACCTTCTTTCTAGTAGCTGGTTCTGTTCCTGGTCCTTCTCCTTTCCTTGCTAAAATCATTGAAACTTCTCCTCCCACTCATGAGCTTTTGGGTCCCCAGCTCAATAGCAGGTTTTGTTTTTTGATCTCTTTCCACCCTGGGAACTCCCATCGGGGTCAGTTTTTCCTTTTCTTACCCTGGAATACATTTCATCTGTCTCTTCTCTTCAGGACAGGCAACATATGGAGGAATTTCACATTACCCTTTTTTAACCTGTTTTGAAGCCGTTTTTGATCCATCGTGGAGTAAACCGATATAGAACCGGTATAGGGCTGCCATTTCACACATGGCTTTCCCCTTCCTGTAAAGAGCTGGATTTCAGACTGCACCACTTTTTCCCTGCCGTTTTTTGCCCATGCGCTATAGCACCATAGCGCTATAAAGCGAACATTAAAAAAAATTAAGTTGGAGATCACCCACGCGGGTGAAAAACGGTGGGAGAAAGCACATCGGAACTGGGAGAGGAAACTGAAGACTACTTGGAAGCGGTTGACAGGTAAAATGCTTCAGCCCCGTTTGCTAAACGGGACAGAAGCATTTGTGTCTGAAATTACAAATATATTCCGGTAGGGAACCGGTTCTAAAACGGTTCTGTCTGAAATGACAGACCAGAAACCATTTGGGAACTGTTCCTCTTCCGGATTATATCGTCTGTCTGAAATTCCTCATGATTTTCCTTTCTCCCTTTGTTTCTCTTTAGATTTCCACGCACACTCCAATCAGACACTGGGTTGCCAGGCTCCCTCTGTGGAAGTGGGGGGTCCCCCACCACCAGGTTTCACTGCCACTACCTATCAACTGGCTGGCGAGAGGACTTACCTGGAGAACGAGGAAGACCCAGGCAACGTTGTGGTGACATGGCAACATCACTTCAAATGTGCACCGGAAGTGACATCATCAAGCCTGCGACATCCGGTGGGTGCTCTGGTATTCAGGCAACAACTGTATGTGGAAGCCATTTTACTATAGAGTTTCCCCCCAAATACCGGAGTGTTGATGTGATGTTGCAGCATGATGATATCACTTCCGGTGCACTCCAGAAGTGATGGAGGGGTGTTGGAAGACCTGAGTCAGATTGAGGTGATGAGAGAGGAGGTCCTAAAACTGATAGACAACTTAAAAACTGAAAAATCACCAGGCCCAGATGGCATATATCCGAGAGTTCTGAAAGATCTCAAATGTGAACTTGTAGATCTCCTGACAAAGATATGTAATCTTTCCTTAAAATCTGCCTCCATTCCTGAGGATTGGAAGGTAGCTAATGTCACTCCCATCTTTAAAAAGGGTTCCAGAGGAGATCCGGGAAATTACAGGCCAGTCAGTCTGACGTCGATACCGGGTAAATTGGTGGAAACCATTATTAAGGAAAGAATTAGTAGGCACATAGATGAACAAAACCTATTGAGGCAGACTCAACATGGGTTCTGTAAGGGAAGATCTTGTCTCACTAACCTATTAGTGTTCTTTGAGGGGGTGAACAAACATGTGGACAAGGGGGATCCAATAGATATTATTTACCTTGACTTCCAGAAAGCTTTTGATAAAGTTCCTCATCAAAGGCTCATAAGTAAGCTCAAAAATCATGGGATAGAAGGACAAGTCCTTTTATGGATCAAAAACTGGCTAGTTCATAGAAAACAGAGAGTGAGTGTAGGTGGGCAATTTTCTCAGTGGAGGGTGGTAAGCAGTGGGGTACCACAGGGATCAGTACTTGGTCCACTGCTTTTTAACTTGTTCATTAATGATTTGGAGATGGGAGTAAGCAGTGAAGTGGCTAAATTTGCGGATGATACAAAGTTGTTCAAGGTGGTGAAAACCAGTGAGGATTGTGAGGCACTCCAAAGGGATCTGTCAAAGATGGGCGAGTGGGCGTCAACATGGCAAATGGGGTTCAATGTGGCCAAGTGCAAGGTGATGCACATTGGAGCCAAAAATCCTAAATATAAATACACATTGATGGGGTCTGAACTGGCAGAGACTGAGCAAGAGAGAGATCTTGGAGTTGTAGTGGATAACTCACTGAAAATGTCGAGACAGTGTGTGACTGCAATAAAGAAGGCCAATGCTATGCTGGGGATTATTAGGAAGGGTATTGAAAACAGATCAGCCAATATAATAATGCCCCTATATAAATCAATGGTGAGACCTCATTTGGAATACTGTGTGCAGTTCTGGGCACCACACCTTAAAAAGGATATTATAGCTTTGGAAAAAGTGCAGAAAAGGGCAACTCGAATGATAAAAGGGTTGGAACACTTTCCCTATGAGGAAAGGTTAAAGCGCTTAGGGCTCTTTAGCTTGGAGAAAAGACGACTGAGGGGTGACATGATCGAGGTTTATAAGATTATGCATGGGAAAGAGCAGGTAAAGAAAGAGGTACTTTTCTCCCTTTCTCACAATACAAGAACTCGTGGGCACTCCATGAAACTGCAGAGCGGTCGGGTTAGAACGGATAAAAGGAAGTACTTCTTCACCCAAAGAGTGATTAACACATGGAATTCACTGCCACAGGAAGTGGTGGGTGCTACAAGCATGGACGGCTTCAAAAGGGAATTAGATAAGCATATGGAGCAGAGGTCCATCAGTGGCTATTAGCCACAAGGTATAGCTAGGGGCTCTGGGGCAAGTGATGCTCTGTCTTCTTGGTGCTTGGGGGGGGGGTCAACAGTGGGAGGGCTTCTAATGTCCTGGCCCCACTGCTGGACCTCCTGATGGCACTGGTATTTCTGGCCACTGTGTGACACAGAGTGTTGGACTGGATGGGCCTTTGGCCTGATCCAACATTGGCGTCTCTTATGTTCTTATGTTCTTAAAAAGGGAAGACATTGAGACCTTTTTTTCTTGATCCATTGACATGAACAAATATGAAGAGATGCATTATTCTATTGGGAAGAAAGCCTTATAGGGAAGTAACATTGAATAACTAGCTGGTTATTGATCTGCTGAATGAAAATGCTGCCTTGAATAAGAGCATCTCAACATTTAACCATAATGAAAACCTTGCTTATGATTGACTGATTTGTTCTTCTTGCAGTCCAAGGGACTCTCAAGAGTCTCCTCCAGCACCATAGTTCAAAAGAATCCATTCTTCGGCACTCGGCCTTCCTTATAGTCCAGCTCTCGCAGCCATACATGACTACTGGGAATACCATTGCTTTGACCATGCGGACTTTTGTTGGCAGGGTGATGTCTCTACTTTTTATCATGCTGTTTAGGTTCACCATCACTTTCCTCCCAAGGAGCAGGCGTCTTTTAATTTCATGGCTGCTGTCACAGTCTGCAGTGATCTGGGATCCCAGGAACGTGAAGTCTGTCACTACTTCCACGACTTCCCCTTCTATTTGCCAAGGAGTGATGGGGCCGGATGCTATGATCTTAGGTTTTTTTTTTTAATGTTGAGCTTTAAGCCCACTTTTGCGGTCTCCTCTTTCACTCTGAGCAAGAGACTCTTGAGGTCCTCTTCACTTTCTGCCATTAGAGTGGTATCGGCTGCATACCTGAGGTTGTTGATCTTTCCCCCAGCAATCTTAATTCCTGCTTGTGATTCATCCAGGTCAGCATTTCGCATGATGTACTCTGCATATATATTAAATAAGCAAGGTGACAATATACATCCTTGTCGTACTCCCTTTCCTATGTGAAACCAATCAGTTGTTCCATATCCAGTTCTAACTGTTGCTTCTTGACCCTTATACAGGTTTCTCAAGAGACATGTGAGGTGATCTGGTACTCCCATCTCTTTAAGGACCTGCCATAGTACAGTGACTCTAGGGAATTAAGAACCTGCAAAGTATCTACACTAGCCATAAAACACAGAACGAAAACAGCAAAATCACAAATTCATTTAAGCCACAGGAATCCTGCTCGTAACAGGCAAGCCATGAATCTATGGTTTTACAGATTATCAAATGGTTGTATAGGGCTGCCAGGCATCCTGCTATTATGGCAAGTGTCCCACATCAGCTTCCAGAAACCCCAAAGTGACACACGGTAGCTCTGGGAATTTCAGGAGATTCTAGAGCCACCCTACATCACTTCTGGGTTTTTTCTGGAAGAGATGTAGTGGAACAGTCAATGTCATGCACCCCCATGGCCCCACCTTGGAACCTATAAGATGGTTGGGGATGGCCAACCTGAAACCCCCACTTAAGGTAAAAATCAGAGGTGGAAAAGGGTTGGCTCAGCAATGTTCTTCAAAGATGATTAGTTTCGATCTCATTCCTTGATTTAACTAACAGGAAATTTTGTTTGTGGAGAGATACTTCGAGGTGCGTAAGCCCCATGTAACATAAGGTTTTAACAGTCAAGGGCAGAGCTCTGAAGTTAACCAGAAGCCATTTTTATGTCTTTTTAAGAGATGTTGTATGGGGCTGTCCTGGAATACAGTCAGAGGCCCCGTTCATACGAGCCCATTTGGGCCGGGAGCGGGACGGAACTGGGGCGGAGCAAACAGGCGCGATCTCACCTCAACATCTGGCGAGCGTGCCGTCTCTGTCCCTGATCCATCCCAACGGCCCAAACTGCGCCGCAAAAAACAACCACCTCTCTAGGTGGTTGCATCCATTGGTGCGGCGCAGGCAGGGCTGTGGGATCGGCGGCGCG
>NW_015169877.1:50161-68660 GCF_001447785.1 Gekko japonicus | reverse complement strand
CTCCTCCTCCTCCTCCTCCTCCTCCTCCTCATCATCATCATCATCATCATCCATGTGAAAAGTACGGTAAATGGTAATTTCCCCCACACTCATGGGCTTCACTTGGGCTTCACTTGGCCTTATTGCCATAGAGTTTGTTCCAGTGCAAAAGTTTACAGCTACTTACCAGTTTGGTGTAGTGGTTAAGTGCGCGGACTCTAATCTGGGAGAACCGGGTTTGATTCCCCACTCCTCCACCTGCACCGGCTGGATGACCTTGGGCAAGTTCTTGTAAGAGCTGTTCTTGAAAAAGAGCAGTTTGTGTCAGAGTTCTCTCAGGCCCACCTCCCTTCTCAGGGTGTCTGTCATGGGGAGGGGGAGGGGAAGGTGTTTGTAAGCCGCTCTGAGACTCCTTTGGGTAGTGAAGGGCGGGGTATAAAGCCAATCTCTTCTTCTTTTTACCTGGTGATCAGCCAGCGGCCACTTTGCTGGGGGGCTACCTTTGACTCCCTGGGAAGAGAAGGAGAGAGGCGCAGCTTGCCAGCACCTTCTGGGGGAAGGAGCCAGCAAGCTAGATCAGCTGGCTCCTCCCCCACTCCTCAGTTGTTGCCTCATGCTCCTGCTATAGATCTTGCACAAAGCCCATTTGCATTGCACAAAGTCTGTTTACATTTCTGCTTGTGCATCACTGGATCCAAGCCACTGAAAACAATCCTAAGCAGTTTGCTCAGAGGTAGGGTGGCCAGATGTCTGGTATTGTCACAGACAGACAAGTATTCCCAGGGACTGTCCAGGAAGAAACCTGAGAAAATCCCAGAATATAAATGTCTGGTGTTTTTAGAGCTGAGGAAGAACTGGGAGGCATAGCCAGCAGGCAGTGGTGGAAAATGGCAGCAAAGTCCATCATCTGCTGAGGCCGGGACCAGCTGCAGAAGCAGAGAAGAGTGGGACTCTGCCTCCCCCCCTCCAGTTTGGTGTACGGGTTCGGAGTGCAGACTCTGATCTGGAAGAACCGGATTTGATTCCCCACTCCTGCACATGCAGCCGCTGGTGTGACCTTGGGTCAGTTACAAGTTCTTTCAGAGCTGTGCTCTCATGATCAGTCCTCAAAAGAGCTCTCTCAGCCCCACCTCCCTCACAGGGTGTCTGTTGTAGGAAGGGGAAGGGGGAGGGGAAGGAGATTGTAAGCCACTCTGAGACTCCGAGTGAAGGGCAGGGTATAAATCCAATCTCCTCCTCCTCCTCCTCCTCCTCCTCCTCCTCCCCTTTCTCTTCTTCTTCTACTTGAAAAAGAGCAGTTTCTGTCAGAGCTCTCTCAGCCCCACCTACTTCACAGGGTGTCTGTTGTGGGGAGGGGGAGGGGGAGGAGATTGTAAACTGCTCTGAGACTCCTTTGGGTAGTGAAGGGTGAGGTATAAATCCAATTTCCATTTTTTCTTCTTCTTCCTCCTCCTCCCCTCACTCTGTACTTGCATGTGGATGCAGGACTAGGAGGCTGGGAGCTGCCAGCTGCTTTCTTTTCTCCAGGATGCTGAAGCCGCAGCTACTCCTGCTGCATGCTGGTAAGCACACAAGCATGTCTCCCACGTGCCATCACCTTGGATGCAGCTTCAGTCAGTTACCTTCCAGAGCCAGAGCACTGGATGTTTTTGCCTGAAGAAAGAAATTGAAACAGCCCCATTGCTACCACCACCATGCCGTGACTGTACAGGGCAACCTCTGAGCCTCTCTGTAGCCTCTGCTGCTGGTAAGTAAAAGGTTTCTTCCACCCAGAGGGGAGTATGGGTTCCCCAGGCTTGCCCTCGCTAGTTGGATCCAGAGGGGCTGTTGCTACTGTTGGCAGAGCCTGGGCATGAGACTTTTGCTGCATGAACACCCCAGGAGAAGAAGGGATCCAATTGGGCCCAACTCACTCATGAGCAAAGGGTGGCAGCAGGGGAGAAGGAAGAGGGTAAAGGCTGCCGGGAAGAAGCTGGACTAAGAGCCATGGCTCAGGAAACAAATTTGGTTTTATTTCTACTGGGTTTTAGCTCTGCATATAAAAGTGTTCTTCGGTCCCATTCACATGGAGGATTTGCTGTGCTGAAGGCACGATCGTACCGCGGATTTGTTGTGGGGGGTTTTTGTTGTAAGTCTCCACAGGATGTGCACAAATTATCATGCGCATGCGCAAACTTCGGTGAGAAAAAAATCCTGTTTGCCATGGAAGCGGCACCTAGCAATTGCCAGTGTGATCACGCCACGCCACTTCTTTGCTGCGCTGCAGGATAGCCATTTGATCGGCACCTAACGGCCTAACCACGGGACCTCAATGGGACATGTGATCAGGCTGCCGTGCATTACTTTGCTAACAGCCATGCTTCCTCCCTGCATTTTCCGGCCTGTGTGACCGGGACCTTTGTTTTCCAGCCATAGGATGCAAATAACTCTGATTGGTGTGTGTGATCTCGGACTGGGTGGGAGCATCTGAGAAAGAATGAAAGGCCCTTTCTCCACTGACGGCTTGCTCCAGAGAAGTCAAGGACTCAAGCCTTCAGGATTGACTTCGCAGTCACACTCATTTCCCCTGCACTGGTTCCCCCTCCCCGGTTTATTTATTATTCTGCATCTACAAGCAAAACCCACATTTTTTGAGCTTAGTGGCTGCTTTGTCTAAGATAAATAAAAAGGCAATAATCTTTCCAAACTTTTAACTACAGACCCAACCCCTCCCTCCGTGATTTGGCAAAAAGGAAGGGAAGCGCAGGGGAAATCCAGGCCCATACATGCACAACTGACACATTTGTGAGCAGGGAGTCCTTTATATTTACTGATTCCTTCTTATGCTCTCTCTGGCTTTTTAAAAAGTTGCCTGAATGGGAGGACATGTCCTCTTTTGTCTTTGAAGAAGGAGGGAAAGAAAACAGAACAGGGAGGAAGTGTCAGCCTAAAGAGAGAGGGGTGGAAACAGGGGAGGGGCAGTGGGCAGCACTTAAATACTTGCAGAAACAATTCTACTTTAGAAAGGATTAGCGATTCAAAAGCGGATGAGAATGAAGAATCACAGCAAAAGGAGTTTGGTAACTGCAGGGCAACAGTGTGCTGGAAGCGATTTGAATGCTGATTGTTGTTAAACAAATGCAGAAACAAACAAACAAAAAAGCCCCAACACAAACTGAAATTGAAAGTGGGAGGGAATACAGAATGGAAGAATAGGATGTGCTCAGAAACCAAGGCAAAATACGAATGCAGAAAGGGCGTAGGGGAGAAGAAAACAGCCACTGAAAGGAGAGCTGAACAGGAATAAATAGTGGTTGTGATCCCACATGAGAAGCCATGAAATATGTAGAATGAAATGCTTGGTTGGGGATGGCCAACCTGAAACCCCCACTTAAGGTAAAAATCAGAGGTGGAGAAGGGTTGGCTCAGCAACGTTCTTCAAAGATGAAGTTTAGTTAAAAAATACCTGGTCGAAGGTAGTAGCAACTGGTTTGCCACGGGCTGCTTCCGGAATGCGTCGGTGTGATCGTGCTGGCACGCCGCTTTTCCCTCTGGCCCCTCGTTGATGCAGAGGGAAGGTACTGTGGCATGCCGCCGACGTGTGGGATCGCGTTATCGGGTGTTAAATTGCACCGCCACAAATGGCCACGCCACCCCTCCACGTAATCCAGCCCATGTGACCGGGGCCAGAGTTGTGGTTGCAAAATGTACAGAGTTGTGACAAGTTGCTACGGCGATCTGCATTTTCCCAGGTCAGATTTATATACACATTCCTTAAGAAGCCTGATTTACAGCCATCGGCTTGGTGGTGCTCCTGCACTTACTTAGAACTGCTATCATTAAGTAGCCGACACCGAGCCAAGAGGAGACCACTCTGTTTGCATGTACTTAAGTCTTGCTGGAGCTTTTCCCTTCACTGTTCAGTTAAGGCGGCGGCGGGGGGGGGGGGGTATGTTTTTATACAAGCTTTGCTTCTTCGGCTACTCCAGAGCTGTGTGGGTTGGTCAAGATCAGCTGCTGGCAATGAATCTTGAGGCTTCTGTATCTCTAATTCATGAACTTTAGCTGGTTCAGAGCAGGCTGCATGTGTCTTCTCAACTCCTGAGGATTCTTCAGCCACACTGGACTCAGGCTGGCCTGGCCGGCCCACAACAGGGGTCTGTTTTCAAGGACAACCTCAAGTACAGCATGTTAGAATAATCAGTCCCCCAGAATAAAGCAAATACAAATGGATGGATGTTCAAATGGAAGAATGAGAACTGTATGTTGTTCCCAGAAGGGATGCAGTTGGTGTGGAAGATGAAATTTACAAATGCCACCCCCCAAAAAAAATTATTCCTGGCAGCAGTTACTACCTGCTTCATAATGCCGTAGATGTATTCTAATGCATGGCAAGCGCTGAAAATGTGTACTAAGAGTCTCATGATATGTGGGACATATATTTTAGGGGAAACAGTGATTTAATATGACGGGGGAGGTGAGAAGATAAATAAGGCACTGTCTGTGACTTTATAGACAGTTGCTTTATTAGGAGAAGCCTCAAATCTTTCTTTCATAGCAAAACCATTGCACAAACTATTTCTCTAAAGTTTCTTTTTCGGGAGAGAGAAAAAATCTAAGCATCTTTATCAAGAAGACATCTTATCAGAACAAAATTCTCTTTGGTTGGATCCACCAAGCTTTTCCCATTGCTGGGGGGGAGGGGGGAAGGACTCTTTGACCATCAACAAAAGATGTGCTAGGCATCATGAGAACTGTATGGACAAAAGTCATGTGGGCAGGGGCTGAGATAACAGAATTGGCCAAGGCTAAGCAAGAAAATTGGCAGGACCCAACCCCATGTGTGGTTCTCTCTTCACCCACATTGAGGAAGGCACAGGTAGCTATTTCTACCCTTTGTTTAAACATACTATCTCTTGTGCTATAATTTGACTCCTATCTCAGATATGACAACATGGTAGAAAAGAGCAAGAGTCCAGATATCTGAAGATGCAAGCAGTGACTCATGAAAGCTCATATAGGTAAAGGTTCCCTTGCTCGAAAGCCAGTCGAATCCGACTCTAGGGTTGCGGTGCTCATCTCCGTTTCAAAGCCAAAGAGCCAGCACTGTCCGAAGACGCTTCTGTGGTCATGTGGCTGGCATGACTAAACACCAAGGCGTACGGAACGCTGTTACCTTCCCACTGAAGTGGTACCTATTTATCTACTTGCAATTTCTTGCTTTTGAACTGCTAGGTTGGCAGGAGCTGGAACTAGAGACGGGAGCTCACTCCATCATGCGGCACACTTGGGTCTCAAACTGCTGAACTACCGACCTTCCACAGCCTGCAGTTCAGCGTCTTAACCACTTGAGCCACTGAAAGCCTAGTGGTTATTGGTTCTGTATTTTAAAGGCACAGCTTGAAGGTGCTACTGGACTCTTGCTCTTTTCTACAGCTGCAGACAGAGTAACATGGCTACCCATCTTGGTCTATGACAATATGGTGTCCACCGTATTTTCCTTCTTCAGTATTAAGCTTTAGTACTGTATTTATTACCTTATTATTTATCAGATTTATACCTCCCCCTCCCCGCAAAGCAGGCTCTGTGTTCAAGTTAACGGGAGGACACAGCTCTGTCTTAAGCGATCAACATTCAAAATCATAACGAGATATATCAGCTGTGTCCTACTGAGACCCTTAGGACTGGTTCACACGTGCATCATCACAATTACTTTTGTGTTTGAGGGAGCCAACAGCCAGTTTGGTGTAGTGGTTAAGTGTGCGGACTCTAATCTGGGAGAACCGGGTTTGATTCCCCACTCCTCCACTTGCACCTGCTGATGTGACCTTGGGTCAGTCACAAGCTCTGGCACAGCTGTCCTTGAAAAAGAGCAGTTTGTGTCAGAGCTCTCTCAGCCCCACCCACCTCACAGGGTGTCTGTTGTGGGGAGGGGGAGGGGGAGGAGTTTGTAAGCTGCTCTGAGACTCCAAGTGAAGGGCGGGGTATAAATCCAATCTCTTCTTCTTCTTCTTTAAAGCCCAACAGTTTTCACTGGAATCAATTCACACATTCAGCTGACTCTTATCATCCAGCACTGGTGAATCATGATGAGAACATAAGTGACATGCCTGCCTATGTGAACCAGTCAGTATTTTAACAAGCACCACTGAAAGCCTAGTGGTTGTTGGTTCTGTATTTTAAAGGCACAGCTTGTAATTCGAAGGACATTAAAAAAAACTGGAAGGACATGGAACTACAATTTCTGCACAGAAGAGGGATGTGTGTTCATTTCTATAGCACTTAACATCTTACCATCTGAATGCTTAGGGAAGATTGGCTGTGACCCAAAACACTTTGATAATATTTGCAAATTGCTATTCATTTCCCCTTCCTCCTGCATGCTAAATTCTAAAATAGATCTTTTTTCCCCCCCATTTCTAATTTTTTTTCCCCATCTTCAGCCTTGGCTAGACACAAAAGAAGTTATTTTATTCAGGCTCAAACGTTAAGCAAATTTAATGGGTAAAAAAGTGCCTATTTGTTCACCGCTAACCGGTTTACATCTGCCTTACGATAATGGAGTTCAAGTCAATAACTGAAGCACTATCATCATCATCTCCCCCCCCCCATTTACAAATCTCATTTGGGGGGGGGAATGGATCAAGTAGGCTCTGCTGAACTTTTTTTTTCCTGCACACCATTTTGGGCGGAAACATTCTGAGCAGTGCTGGAAAAGACTTCCACTATTTTTTCTGGGCGAGACTTGTCGAAGTGTTCAGCTATTCATTTTCACTGCCCCCCCCCTCCTGGTTTTGTAGTGATGCCATCTCACTCACTGTATGGTACCTGTGTGTACTGGATCACTCATGTGCTGATCCATCTATCCATACAACTAGATAGAACAGAGTGGGGGGGGGGACCCTGTTCTGAAGAGCAGCACATAAGATATACAATGGCACTGAGCAGGATTAGAAACAAGGTGTTAATTATTGTTATATTATTTTGTCTAAAAGCCTATGTGCTATGCAGACTTCCATGAATAAATGAATGAAACAAGGTGAATATTCTTACGACCAAAATGTTTCCCATCCACCCCTCAAAATACTTCTGACATTTTCTTAGGGATGTGACATGCCTCTCCTGGGTGCTGGGGGGGGGTCCCACCGGTAGGCGTGGCATCGGGCTGGGTTGTGCTGGCAGTCAGGGTGGAGTCACAAAAGGGAGCCACGATAGGACCTCAGAATGGCAGGGAACGGGGTTAGCAGCACTCCTCAGGTTCCTCTGTCCCGTAAGCTGGAGACCACTCGTCCTAACTCTTTCTCTCTAGCCATCAAGCATAGTGTCTCTTTCTCACGTTCTTCCTCCCCGGTCCTCCCCTAGAGCCCCTCTTTTTATTCCCCATACTCCCCTGCCAGCGCCACCCATCTTCCCCGCCTCCCTCCTCCCCATCTGGCCCCGCCCTTGTTCATAGGCCAGGACGCTCCTTGGGAGTCTTGGGTGTGGTCAGCGGTGGGTTGGCAGCAGTCTTCTCAGTCTGGGGCCACACTGCCCGCACCACAGGGTGCCGCAGCCGGCTTTTGTCGTCGCCCTCGTGGGGCCTGTTTCACGCCTCTCAAGGGAGGGGCACCACGGGGTTCGCGGGGCGGGTCTCGCCCTGCCAGCAATGTACGTCTTGCCTGGGCTCTCGGGAGTCATCCCGTCGTGCCGCGTCCTTTGTGGGGATTGTGCCGTTGATCCTCCCTGGCTCGTCCGCCATTCCAGGGGTGAGTTGGGATGTGGGTATGCCTCTGGGGGTGTGAAGGATCGTCCCGGGGTCGGTGGACTGGGACAAAAGACACCAGCCTCCAGGTTGGATCTGGGATAGCCTCTGGAATTACACCTCATCTCCAAACTACGGAGATCAGTTCCCCTGGAGAAAATTGATGCTTTGGAGGGTGTACCCCACTGAGGTCCCTGTCCTCTCCAGTCTCCATCCAATATCAGTCTCCATCCCCAAATTTCCAGGCGTTTCTCAACCTGAACCTGGCAACTGTCCGTCCCCCCCCCCTGTCCCCCACTGGTGGCCAGGGGAGACCTGGCAACCATGCATTCCCCCCTGATATTGTTATTCTTGCCATGAACATCAGGACAGTAGAGTATCTTGTACTGCCCAAGAATGAAGGCAGATTTTGCTATATGAACACATAAAACAACAGCAGATCTGGAAAATAGGCCAAATCCAATCATTCCTTTTGCTGCATTGCTGTTACTGATCTCTGTAGCCAGACACATGGCATTCCACTATAGCCACATGTAGGAACTATCCATAACACAGTGCCCCATTCAGTTATGGATAATGCATCTTGTCCCAATAACTGAGCAGGAAGATATTTTCTTTATTTGACCTGTTTGGAGATACATTATTTTTCATGGGATTTGATTTTTATAGTTACATTAAGGCCCCATTCACACGGAGAAGTTGCTGCGCTAAAGACACGAATGACAGGCAGATTTTCGGTGCGCGATCACACCGCAACAACTGGGAAGCATAGTGTTCCCCTGGCTAACCCATAGCTTCCAGCTGAAGATGCGGAGTAAAAAACTACTGCAGAAAGTGCACTCGTTTCTGGAAACTGCGGGACAGGGGCGGGCGTCTGATCGCATTTCCGCTTGAATCCTGTGGCATTCGGCGCCCATCCATGTCCCATCGCAAACCGGTTGTTTTTTTTTTAGTCTCCACAGGGTGTGCACAAACAGCCAACGGCGCATGTGCAAACATCGGTGAGGGGGAAAAAATTCCCATTTGCCATGGAAGCGGCACCTAGCAATTGCCGGTGTGATCGCACCGCACCGCTTCTTTGCCGCGCTTCAGGATAGCTGTGTGATCGGCACCTAGTGGCCTAACCATGAGAACTCGACAGGACGTGTGATCTGGCTGCCACGCTTTACTTTGCTCCGGGGCAAACAGCCATGCTCCCCCCCCCCACATTTTCCAGCCTGTGTGACCAGGGCCTAAGTTCCTTTCCCAAATACAAAGGGCTACAAAGCTTATGAAGTCAAAGCCATTCATCTAGATGACATTCTTGAAGCCATATTTTTATTTCAATCATTGTTTTGTGGTGGGTTTGAGTCCTGCCCTGACTTCTGAAACATACAGATGGACCAAGATTTCTAGATAGAATGTACTATGAAATTCATCAGGGATAAAGAACACAATCATTGCCTGAATAGTTCAGGGCTTTCTTTGCATTCTTATTTGTTTGTTTTGCTTTTCTCATGCACAGGTTTGATTGTTCTTATTGATTTAATAAGTATGTGGAAACCAGCTTCCACCTGTATGTGACCCACTAGCTGGCCTGGGACAATTGGAGTCCAGAGGTGAGATAAATCTCTGGATCTTCCATCTATTTCTTCTTCTTCCTCTACCAAATCAAAAACAAAATTCTTTTTAAACCAGAAATAAATCAGTGGTGGTGGGGGGGAATGAGCTGGTGTGCCTTATTATTCATACTGATGGATCATGAAGGCATAGAATTGATATTTCTGCCTAAATAAGAATTTGGGTATATATATTTCCAAACAAGCAAAAAAAAAACAAAACCCAGTGTCTTATTTGCATTTTGGGTTCTCAAAATATATGCAGCTATTTTATGGCTACCCTTCATTTTCTTTGCAACATCTCATTGATTTAATAAGGAAATCTACCATCTTTAATAAGGCTGTCAAAATCTCAAGAGTTTTTCTTAAGCTATCTCAAGAAATCATTTTTTTTTAAAAAATATCTGTCTTGCTACAATGCCTGTCATGGGTTTCTAGCAGAGAAGCACCTTTTTTTATATACCAATAGAGTATATAGTGTATATATTGTGGTACAGATGTATCCCACCTTCCCTTTGCAGCAATAGAATTTCTTGAATACATTTTACAAGTTTCCGGGGTCTTTTAGCGGCAGCTTCCCTTTATGGTAAATAATTCCTAGGGCCATATACATTGACACGAGCTGAATCAATTCATATCCAGAAACTTTCAATGTCATCTTTCGCCAGAAGGCAGAAGAAAATTGTCAGAGCTGTGTTGATTTCTTTGAAAGACACGACTGTAGTTTCCCTTTGTTTATTTCAAAACGAATTCTCTGGCCTTTTAGTCCCAGACCTGCTGTTAGTCAGCAAATTCAACTTCTTTCTTTCTGTCCTTCATCCAGCCCCTTTGTATTCACTTTCTCACACACTAGAATACTTTGTGTGTGTGTGTATAAATTCTCAGCAGCAAGATATTATATTAGATATTAATGGACTTTTTGGAGTCGCAGTGAGTATCACATTCTCAAGGGAAAAGGCTTCCTTTGGTGCTAAATGCTATGTGTCAAATATTGCCCTAACCTAATCCAAAACTACAGAATAAAGAGGTACCTAAATTCACCTTACAGGGTATGGAACTAATTGAACAAAAGGGTAAAAGGAATATTAAAAATTGCACACATTTACAAAGCCAGTGTGTTGTGGTGGTTAGAGTGTGGGTCTCAGATCTGGGAGACCCCAAGACAAAACCCTACTGTACCATAAAGCTGGTTGGACCAGTCACTCTCTCTCTCAAAGCCTAACCATTACACTGTTTACAGGTCTTCCCCATGTCCACCCGAGTCCTGTCAAGCAGATATATTCTGGGAGTTCCCTGTTGAAACTTAGGCTGTGATCAGATGTGTAGTTTGATCTGTTGATGTTCTGGATTTTAAATGCACGATCAGACAGCAACATCTGTCTGTCCTGCCCCAGTCATCTGTGTCATGCCCCCCCAAATCAAAAACTTTCAAAGAAAGACACCTCTGTACTTCAGTTTTTTTCTGTGCTTTGGGGAAGGGGTTAATTGAAAACATTAGAGAGGGAGGACAGCAGTGTACACATCCCAGCAGGCTCATCAGCACTTGTGTGCATGCTCAAAGGACAAACTAAAAAAATGGCTGACGGACCCATGAACTACATATCCCAGCGGGCTCATCAGTGCTTGAGCACATGCTCAAAGGACAAATTTAAAAAATGGCTGATGGCCCCACTCCCTGGCTGCTGCATCTGATCACTCAAAGATATGGTGAAAGTGCTTTGAAGAGGGTTAAGGGGGTGAGTCTGATCAAAATTCTCTGTTACAAAAAACCCTGGATCAATTAATTGTCAGGTAGCCCTGATAGGTCTGGAATGTGGAGGGGTGCCCTCCTGTTTTCTGTCTCAGCTCTCCCTGGCTCACCAACTGTTTGCTATCTTATGCTTGACCTTGTAGATGCTCCAGCTGCAGTTTTACCCAGCTGGGAAAGTTAACAGCTTTTAGTTTTGCCTGCTTGCTTTGCCCACGCACGAGAGATATATCCATTGGCTCATGCTTACAGGGGGGATGTTTGATTCTAGTATAAGTCAGAGGCCCTCGTATTAGCGGCCATTCTTGACACAAGCTATACATGTGTCTCTAGTACTGGATCTACCAATAAACAGTTATCTTCTTCTGAAGCCCTGTGTTGCGTGACCTGACTAAGGACCCTGATATTAGTGGTGGGACCACACCAGATCAAACTGCATGTCTGACCGCAGCCAAAGATTCTCTGAAACAATGGAAACTCAATTGTAATCAGGACCACGGCTTATTTGGAGAAAGAGAGGCCAGGTCTCCTGCTATGGCCCTTGAGAATCTCTGAAGCTCACCTTGACACTTCACAGCTTGGGAATGGTTACTGGGCTGCCAGGTGGTTCTCTGCAGTCCTGCAAAGCTTCAGGAACCTCCCCGCATATCCCTGCATGGTGGCGAAGACTCATGGGACTGTAGGAACTTTCCCAGGGATCTGGCACCTGTTCTTTGGTTTCTGGAGGCCCGGGTGGGGCCTGCCACCCATAGAAGTAGGTTTGCCAGACCCCCTAGTGGAGGCAGGGGTGGTAGGTTTAACTGAGAGAGAATTACAGGACCATAGTGAGCTTCTCTGAAGAGTTGGCATCTGATTCCAGGTTCCCACCAGTCCTAGTTCAACCCTATAATACTACTTCCTACATTACTGTCCATGTGACCCGGAAGTGACATCATCACTTCGAGGATGTTGGGGCAATGCTCTGGTATTTGGAAAAAAACTCTATGGTAGAAGCCAATTATACCATAGAGTTTTTGCTCAACTACCAGAGCACCACCCCGACTTCGCTGCGTGATGACATCACTTCCAAGTCATGTGGGCCGTGATGCAGGCACATTGCTGCAATGTCAGCTGGGCCTCCCTCCTGCTCCCGCTAAGTCCCCTCCATCCCATGTCAGTTGCCAGGAGGGACCTGGCAACCCTACAGAGAACAGCCTGCAGTGAGACCCCAGAGAGCATGGCCAGCTGCTACAGTAAGTCCTTCCTTCCTTCCTTTTTACTTTAAAAGGGGGGAGGGGCCATAGGAGGGCAATAGTGACCTGCCTACCTTTTCGGTTTTAAAATTTTTGAAGGCCTGGCAGGTAGGTTTACACCTAGACAAAACTAAAAAAGGTAAAGGCTCCCCTGCTTGAAAGCCAGTCGAATCCGACTCTAGGGTTGCGGTGCTCATCTCCATTACCAAGCCGAAGAGCCAGCGCTGTCTGAAGGCATTTCCATGGTCATGTGGTCAGCATGACTAGACACCGAGGCACACGGAGCACTGTTCCCTTCCTACCGAAGTGGTACCTATTTATCTACTTGCAATTTCTTGCTTTCGAACTGCTAGGTTGGCAGGAGCTGGAACCAGAGACGGGAGCCCACTCCGTCATGCGGCACACTCGGGTCTCGAACTGTGGAACTACTGACCTTCCAGCCTGCAATTCAGCATCTTAACCATCGTAAAATTGTGCTGGAAATTATTTTTAAAACCGAAACCACCATCCGTCCCTGAAATCAAGCCACAATGAAAGAGATGTCCTTTGGAGAAAAATCGTTTGGAGTGAGGAACTCAGCATGCCTGGAGATGGGGGGGGGCACTATGTCACTCTAAATGTGTATAGGTGTTACCTCCTTGAGATGCCCGTCTTTGTCTTAACCTGGGAGCTGCTCTCTGACCCCCCCCCATCCTCTCACTCCCTTTATATGGCCTTCCATACTGGAGACTCATGTCTCTGCAGGTCTCTCCTGTAGATGCAATGCTCTCATATTCCAACAGCCTTGATGCCGGACAAGCTGGCCATCTGTGATAGGGAAAGGACTCTTTAGAGTAGGCTTCCTTTTCTTCTTTCGAATGCAACCTGAACACGGCCTGGATCTACCTGAATAAACGTAAGTTTACCTTTCTTGCAATATCCTTCTTGGAAGCTTTATTTGCTGCACTCAGTATCACACTTCTATGGCTGGGCAAAACTCTGCTGTATTAACCAAATATCCCGATATTATGAGGTATAAAGACTACAGGGAATGACGAGAAGAGAAAAAAAGCCAAACTTTGTTCTGAATCTACTTGAATAAGAATGCACCCTTAAGGTTTTTGAAATGGAAAAGAGAGGCCAGGTCTCCTGCTATGGCCCTTGAGAATCTCTGAAGCTCACCTATGACTGGGCAAACTCTGCTATATTAACCAAATATCTTTTGGCAGAGTAATTAACACACCAATGGTGCACAACCTGATTAAAGAGGAGATGAAGGTTTATTTAGGAATTAACATACATGCTAGGGAAGAAGAGAGACAGAGATAGGTTTCTAACTACATCTCTAGCTGAGTGAGAGAGTAAGACTGAGTGTGGCACTTCCAAGGGGAAGGGGAAGGGGAAATTGCCCTGAGAGTAGCAGTCTGGAGATAGACAAGGGTCAAATCTACATTTGCATTTTTAAATTAGTTTCATGCTGCTGTGACACCATCTTTCTCTATGCTTGTTTGAATGTTGTTTGGAGGAGATTCTTTTAAAGCAGTGCAGAGGTGTAATGACAGTGGAGCCGCCCCGAAAGGACGATAAACATATGTGGACATGCAAAAGTATGCTAGCACTGTTGAGGTGTGAAAATGACATCAAATGTAGACAGCTTTTTTGAAGACGGAGTCATTCAGCCAAGGAATGACACAACAGGAGAGAAGGTGCTGACCTCACTATCCTATCTAACTGTCTTCTTGCTGCCGCCTGCAGGGTCTTCTTCTCTTCTATCTTGTACACAAGACATTGCCTTTTCCAACAGTATCCCAATAAAAACAGGACCAAAATTAAAATAGAAATTCTTGAAGTTGACACCCCTAATACTTCCTTCAGATACTTTGTAGCAGAAATCATCTACAGAGGTTCAGATCATCAACGTCATGCAAAAAAATTCTGCAACTAAATATTTATTTATTTATTTATTTATTAAATTAGATTCACCAGGCCCCCCCTTCCCTACAAGTGGGGCTCAGGGCGGCTTACAACACAATAGTAAAGGTAAAGGTTCCCTTGCTCGAAAGCCAGTCGAATACTACTCTAGGGTTGCGGTGCTCATCTCCGTTTCAAAGCCGAAGAGCCAGCGCTGTCCGAAGACATTTCCGTGGTCATGTGGCTGGCATGACTAAACACCAAGGCGCTGTTACCTTCCCACTGAAGTGGTACCTATTTATCTACTTGCAATGTCTTGCTTTCTAACTGCTAGGTTGGCAGGAGCTGGAACTAGAGATGGGGGCTCACTCCGTCATGCGGCACACTCGGGTCTCGAACTGCTGAACTACCAAACTCCCACAGCCTGCAGTTCAGCATCTTAACCCCTTGGGCCACCGCAGCTCCTTACAGCACAATAGAATACAATAAATAATCCAAATTAAAACCAGCATTAAAACTACCTAAAGAAACAAACAATTAAAAAGACAATATACATCCCAGATGGCAGAGGGAAATTCAGCTCCCTGGCCGGGGTGATTGTGGTTGTGAGGGATATATGAGAGTGCCAGATGTCATACTATCCCATCGCTGTCCTCATCCAAATGTCTGGCAGAACATCTCTGCCTTGCATGCCCTGCGGAAAGGTAATAACTCTTGCAGGGCATGGTGGTAGAGGCCAGGGCTGAAAAACTCTGGCCCTGGTTGAGGATAACCAGATCTCTCTCGGGCCAGGAACTACCAGGAGGTTGTGATGCTCTTCCAAGGACATACTGAGAGAGGCGGTCCCAAAGGTATGTAGGTCCCTGTCCGCTAAGGGCCGTAAAGGCCAAGACCAAAACCTTGAACCTGATCCGGTGCTCCACTATTCACTAATATTCACTAAATGCTCTATAACCTTGCCCAGATTTGGTGAGTTGTTTTATTTAAATGCAAAGTGCTGTTGGTTTAATTGATTGAAACACATATGATCAAGCAACAAAGGTTTCTTTAATCATAAGACCCCCCCTAGTGTATATGTAATCAATAATAAGAGAAGATTGATAAATAGCTGTGAGGCAAATCCCAAAACACATTGTCTTTTACAGTCTTAGAATATACCCTTTGCATGCTGTGATCTTGTACTGGACGCCTTCCTAAGTGTTGGGGGAAGATAATTTGCTCTCTCTTTCTACAGTAAGTATTTGATAGAGTTATCCTGTGTAAAAATCTTCCAGGGGATTTGTTATGTGACAGGTAGCAAACTTTCAGCCCTGTGTTACATGGCATACAGGCTCTTGCAGGCAAAATCTCTCCCTTCATGTGATGTTTTGATTATTCTGCAGTTTAAAATACTCTGCCCGAGGCAGTGGTCCTCCGAGAGGTGGCTGAGCAAAGGAGGCGGTGTTGCATTTCTGAAAGAAGTTGTTCTTCACCCTATCCAGAAGCCACACCCCCTAATCTGGAAAGATTTATGAAAATCTGGGGTGTGTGAGAACTGTTTAAAATCCAGTTGGAAAGTGGAATAAAAGTGGATTATTTAGTGTGTATATCCGCAACCTAAGAAAGGCTGGTATTAAGAGACAGGAAATAGTGGGGGAGAGAGTCAAATTATGCATCACTTGCTCCTGAAGGGTGTGCATTGTCATTTGTCATGGTGATGAAGGCATTTTTGGGGGTGGCAACTGAGCCTAAACTACCATTTTAAAATGGGTCTATTTAGCCCCTGAGTTCACTCGCCTTCTGAGTCTCACGATAGTTGTGAGGGGTTCAAAAATTATCTCATTAATCTAGGGACTGTGCTAATTTGGGCCACTCCCTTTTCACTTGATTGACTTAGAAAGGCCCCGGTCACACGGGCCGGATATCGTGGGGGGGAGGCGTGGCTAATTGCCCTGGCACAGTTTGATCCGCGATTACATGATCAGACATGCCGGCGGCACACCATGAGTCCTTCCCTCGGCGCTGAGGGACTGGAGGGGAATGCCGCATGCTGGCTCGATCACACCACCGGTGTCTGGAGGAAGCCCGTGGCAAAAGTTTATTAGTACCTTGGAGGTACTAGTTTTTCAACTCACATTGTCGGCAGTAAGCCACGGGTGTGCTCCACTTCCCAGATGTTGGGGTGTGATCACGCCCGGATAATCCGCCCACCATCCGTGCCTCTCCCTTGGCAACTTTGCCATGTGACTGGGGCCAAAGATAGTGTGATTGTTCTATTAGATGATCCAGTATTATTTTGAAAATTTGTGAAGTATGTCGGAATTTTTGTTAATGTCTCACAGGCACTAGTCATCCTGTTAATCTTATGCTGATTGCCTATAAACACACGATAAACCATTAAGCAAAGGGGAGATTTGTGGTTTCCAGTTACCTTGTTCTGAGATAACATTTTGTTCTTCCAAGGGCTGATTAAATCCCTTTGCCATTCCAAGGTGGATTGCTCTTACATCCTTGGCATGTTAACCCCAATGTTCTAATGCACAAACGGGTTTGGTGTTAGTTGTGTTGTGCTATAGTGTCTGGTAGTGATCTAAATGTTGCTTGAATAAAGGTAGTGTGATGTGAAGTTTGAATAGTGTTGCCTCTACCCCAGCCTCCACCTGGGTGACATCATTGCACTGGGAATGTCAGATGCCAGAGAGCTCTTCATGGGCAGGGCTGCCCACACCAGCCAGCTGGCCAGCGGATGGATTAGGAGGCCTGAAATTGGGGGAACCCCTGCCCCCATCAAGGAGAGGGCGACCCTCGCTTTCCCTGCTTCTGTCCCACTTCCCATGGCCTGACTTATTTCTGGGGCAGTTTCCCTTCTGCAAAACAGAGGAAGCATCCCCTAGATAATTTAATTAAGCTTTCTTTTTGCCCAGTGCTCTTGTGTGCTGTTGCTGACACTGATGGGGGGGGAAAGAGAAAAATGGGGCCAAATTAGATTTGCCAACTTCCAGGTTTATGGAATAAAATAAAAAAGGTGGACTCGTGCAAATTAGGGCTGCTGTTTCCCACTCTTGAGGGAGGTGGCGATGATAGCTCTGATCGTTCTGTCTTTAGAGAACGGCTGCCAGATTGTTCAGCAGCGCGTCTGCATTGCATTCGGAGACAGATCACAATATTTGATAATCTTTATATAGTTTTCTTCCTTGGCACCAGAATACCTAAGCGTATCTCCGAGCAAGACAAAGCCATCGTGTAAGATTTCAAAACATACGTACTTTTATATCTCTGTTCCCTCTCCGCTCACAATTTATTCATCCTAAGCGAACACCGAACTTATAAAATCTACCCGTTTGTGCCATTGTGCTGTGGAACTTCCCCGAACACTCTTTGTCTATCATCGCGGTATTTATTACCTCATTATCAGATGAGAGCAATTTTTTTAAAGAACATTGTTACTATGTAGGGATTTCTAAGTTTTATTTTCAGCTACCAGCAACCTTTAATTATTTATCATCTCATTACCATGTCTGTTGCTGTCAAATACAACATCGGAAAATATGCTGGTTTGCTAGATATGTATTCATCCTTTGATCTTTCTCACCCTTCCCCCCCCCCCCATGGCCATTACCACAACTCTCTTGGACCCCAATTAATTTTTTATGAAAAGGCTGAGAAGTAATATCCTATATTTTCTGGATATAGATAGCAATTTTAAAAAAAAAGACAGAAAAAGGTAAAACCAAAAAATACGTTTCTTGAGAGAAAAGAACAGCAGCAGAATTTCAGAGGTGTTTGAGATTTCATTAGGAATATGCAGCAGTTAAGGAAATAAACCAGATTTAATTCAAGCGAGTCCCCAAAGTAAAGAACTCCAAGCAGTCTGAAAAATTTATCGACATGTTGCAGCATCTAGGTGGGGAGAAAAAATCTATTTCCTTCAACTGCTGCAGGACGCCAGAGGCCATTTGAATGCATCGTGCTCAACTTCGGGGGACTGATTATCTATTTGTGGAGAGCCTAAAAGTCAGAGCACATGGTGTGTTCATTGGGCAAGACTGCTACAGAGTGCACATCCACCAATTTTTATAGGTATTTTATAGGCATTTATAGGTATTTGCAGAGGTCATTTCGGGGGGGATCACGGGGGACCGCAGTTCCCCCGGGTGAGGTAAGGGGGCAGGGCACATGACGAAGCCCCGCCCCCTGCTTCCGGCCGCCCCGCTTCCGGCCCTCATTCTGCCAGGAGGAGGCAGGAGAAGAGGGAGGGTAAGTTGCTTCCTCCCTGCCTCTCCCCACCCCTGCCTATCTGGGGCCAGGGAGGGCCTTCGCGGGGCTTCCTTGCACTCCCACCGGCCTTGCAGGT
>NW_015169877.1:40581-49852 GCF_001447785.1 Gekko japonicus | reverse complement strand
GTGTTAGGTAAAAGTAAAGGTTCCCTTGTTCGAAAGCCAGTCAAGTCCGACTCTAGGGTTGCGGTGCTCATCTCCGTTTCAAAGCCGAAGAGCCAGCGCTGTCCGAAGATGTTTCCGTGGTCATGTGGCCGGCATGACTAAACAGCAAGGTGCACGGAACGCTGTTACCTTCCCACCAAAGAGGTACCTATTTATCTACTTGCAATTTCTTGCTTTCGAACTACTAGGTTGGCAGGAGCTGGAACTAGAGATGGGAGCTCACTCCATCATGCGGCACCCGGGTCTTGAACTGCTGAACTACTGACCTTCCACAGCCTGCAGTTCAGCGTCTTAACCACTTGAGCCACTGCAGCTCCTAAGGTGCTACTGGTCTCTTCCCCTCCCCCTTCTACTGCTACAGACAGAATGACACAGCTACCCATCTTGAGGTATTATGGGAACAGGGACTCCAAGCAAAGCTTGGCAAAGTGGACTTGCTAGTTTTATTTTGCCTAAAAATAAAATAAATCAGTTCAAGCAATATCATGAGGCTAGTCCATATGGTAATTGGCATGGGCAGTAGGTACAATTAACATCTTGAGCAGGTGCTTTATTGTTTATTTAGAAAATTTGTGTGTCATTTCTTCAGAACCTGCTTTAAAGCGGCTCACCAGTAAAAAAATTAAACGATACCTACAAGTCAGTAAAAAAAAGAAGGGGAAAAAAAGAAAGCCAAGCCAATAAAAACAATAAAACAAGCCAAGCCAATAAAAACAGGTCAACAAATGCCAGGGCATCAAACAGCATAAAACAAATCAAGTAGTCTAAAACGGTAATGGTAAAACTGTCCTCAGGTTTAGAATAGACTATAAAACAGCTAAGAATGATGGAGATCTTTAGTTACAAGCCTGATTTTTTTTTTTTTATTTTAAAGGAATGTTTCGGTCTAGCTCCTAAAGCAAAGTGAGGTAGGTGCCACGTGAGCCTCAAGGGGTGAAGGGCATTCTAAAGGGCTGCCTCTGATTGCCACTTGCTTCACCTCCGGTCTAGCTCTTAAAGCAAAGTGAGGTAGGTGCCAGGTGAGCCTCAAGGGGCGAAGGGCATTCTAAAGGTCTGCCTCTGATTGCCACTTGCTTCACCTCTTCAGTTGAGGGCACAGAAGAGCAGGGTGGAATAAGAGGTTTGGCAAGCTGGACAATATGGGCGGAGGTGGTCCTTCAAGTCTACCTTGGCCCTGTTCACACGAGGGGTTTTGGGCCGGGAGCGGGATGGAACGGGGGCGGAGCAAATGGGGGCGATCCCACAGCAACATCTGGGAATCGTTGCAGCCCGTCCCCAATCCGTCCCTCCCGCCCAAAAACCCGCACTAAAAAAGAACCACCTACCTTGGTGGTTCATCGGATAGAGCGCCTCAAGGCATGCGCAGTTCGGCAGCCTCCCCCTCCCATCCGACTCTTCCTCCCTGGCATCTGATCGTGCTGGGGAGCGCCGCACCATGGCTCAGGGGATCCGTGGGATCCCGCCGTGGCGTCTCAACTTTGGTGCGACTTTTAAAAGCCACACTTTTCCCTGTGTCTTCCCTGCCGTGTGGCAGGGGCCGTATATGACTATATCTTTAGAGAAAGGGATTAATGGAGGATCATAGATCAGCTTCCACATATGAGGGGCATACCACGGACTTGTGGGGCTGAAGCAAGAACCTCATGGTCTGAGGCAAGGACCTAGCCTAATAAGGCTTCAAGGACAAGAAGGAGATTAATTCAACACCCAGCACCTTATCTTCTTCCCACAAGCTTCACCATTTGATACAGCTATTGTGTGTTTTAAGTGTCATCAGGCTGCTTCCTACTTATGGCAACCCTATGGATTAATGTCCTCCCAAACGTCTCATGGTTTGTTCCTTGTTTAGGTCTTACAAACTGAGGCCTGTGGCTTCTTTTATAGAGTCAAACCATCTCATAGAATCATAGAGTTGGAAGCGATCTCCAGGGCCATCTAGTCCAATTCTTTGCACAGTGCAGGAAATTCACAGCTAAGTCCCCCCACACACACACAGTGACCCCTGCTACATGCCCAGAAGATGGCAAACCCCCCCCCCAACCCAGGATCCTTGGCCATACTGGCCTGAAGGAAATTGCTTCCAGACCCCAAAGTGGTGATCAGCATTTCCCTGGGCATGCAAGAGAGGTCCATTAGAACTAAACACTGTTGCAACCCAATCTGCCCAAGTTCACAGAATCAGGATTGCTGTCAGATGGCCATCTAGCCTCTGTTTAAAAACCTTCAAAGGAAAACCCACCACCTCCTGAGGAAGCCTGTTCCACTGAGGAACCACTCTGTCAGGAAGGTCTTCCTAATGTTTAGCCAAAACCTATTTTGATTTAATTTCAACCCGTTGGTTCTGGCCCAACCTTCTGGGGCAACAGAAAACAACTCTGTATCATCCTCTATATGGCAGCCCTTCAAGTACTTGAAGATGGTCATCATATCACTTCTCAGTAGTCTCTCCAAGCTAAATCCACACTCTTTCAACCTTTCCTCATAGAACTTGGTCTCCAGACCCCTCACCATCTTCGTTGCCCTCTCTTCATCACATGTTACCACTTCACTTTCCTGTCTCTGCAATGGAATTACCATGTCCTTGCTCTTTTTCTTACTTTGAACATACCAAAGAACCTCCCTTTTTTGTTTTTAGCATCTCTTGTTATACTGAGCTTTAGCTTTTCTAACACTCTCCCGACAAGCACTGGTTATTCAACCTTGGTTATATGACCCTCCTTCCATTTCCTAAATACAATAGTAGGGATGGGGCGATTCAATGATGATGATGATGATGATGATGATGATGATGATGATGATGATGATGATGATGATGGAGACTTTTTATTTCTCAGATCTTTAGAAAGCTGATTATAGTGTCACCTTGCTTTCTTTAGGCTCCTCCCATTTTCCCTTCTTATAGGAATCATTTGTGATTGTGCCGTCAATATTTTGCCTTTAAGAAACTCCCACCCCTCTTGAACTTCCTTTCCCTTAAGTATTTCTGACCATGGGATTCTACCTAGCATAACTTTAAGTTTGTTAAAATTTGCTTTTCAGAAGTCCAACCTATATGTCCGACTACATACTGCTTTCCCCTGTGTACATTCCAAAATTCCGTGGTCACTACTACCCAGGGTGCCGACTACTCTTATATTTACATCAATGTAGATGTATGTTGCAGTTTTAACTTACCTTTTAAACTGTATGTACTTGTATCAATTTTTTTCTATGCCAATGAAGGCTACTTAACTTAACTACAGGAAGGGGACTATGACCTAATAGACATTACTGAAACTTGGTGGAATGACACTTACAGTTGGACTATTAGGATTGAGGGGTACAACTTTTTTAAATGGGATAGACAAATAAGGAAAGGGATGGGGAAGCATTACATGTAAAGGAGGTATATACTTGTGAGAAAATACATGAATCTGAGCATGGAAGTTCAGTTGAAAGTCTCTGGGTAAAAATAGAGACTTTCAACTGAACTTCCATGCTCAGATTCATGTATTTTCTCACAAGTATATACCTCCTTTACATGTAATGCTTCCCCATCCCTTTCCTTATTTGTCTATCCCATTTAAAAAAGTTGTACCCCTCAATCCTAATATTCCAACTGTAAGTGTCATCCCACCAAGTTTCAGTAATGCTTATTAGGTCATAGTCCCCTTCCTGTAGTTAAGTTAAGTAGCCTTCATTGGCATAGAAAAAAATTGATACAAGTACATACAGTTTAAAAGGTAAGTTAAAACTGCAACATACATCTACATTGATGTAAATATAAGATTATTTCTGTGAGATCCCTTGGCATAAATCCCCTTCCTTCAAGTTTCTCCTGCTTGTTTCCCATACTCTGCACATTAGTGTAGAGACATCGGAATCCATGGTTTATGTGCCCTGAGGTTTTCATTTCTGTATTTAACTGCAAGTTAATGTTTCCTAGCATATGTGCCACTCCTCATAAATCTTTAGTGTTCTTATGTCTAGTTATTGACATCATACTAGGCTTTGAGTTTTTGTCTCTCTCCCCCATAGGATTTAATTTAAACTCCTCCTCATTAGGTTTGCAAGGCTCTTACCAAAACATTTTCCCCTACCCTCATGTGATGCAAAACATCTCCCAATAGAAGAGCTTCATATCAAGAGCATATGCCATGGTCCAAAAAAACAAACCTTTCCTAATGACGTCATCTAGGTAGCCAGTCGTTTTTCTTGCAGTATTCTTTTTCCCCTTCCTAAGCCACAGCCTTCGATTAATGTTGGGTCTTTCTCTTTTCCTGCTGTTTTGCCTTTAAGAAACTCCCACCCCTCTTGAACTTCCTTTCCCTTAAGTATTTCTGACCATGGGATTCTACCTAGCATAACTTTAAGTTTGTTAAAATTTGCTTTTCAGAAGTCCAACCTATATGTCCGACTACATACTGCTTTCCCCTGTGTACATTCCAAAATTCCGTGGTCACTACTACCCAGGGTGCCCACTACTTTCACCTCGTCAACCAGTTCTTCCCTGTGGTGAAAATCAAGTCCAAGATAGCAAATCCCATTGTTTCCCTCTCCACTTTCTGGAAAATGGAGTTGTCAACAAGACAAGTCAAAAATTTATTTGGCCTTCCACTTTTAGCGGAGTTGGACTTCCAACAGATATCTGGGTAATTGAAATCTCCCCTGACCACTGTGTCCTCTCTCTTTGAGAACTTTGTAACCTGTTCTAGGAGTGTCTCATCCAAGTTCTCTGCCTAGTTTGGTGGTTTATAGCAGACCCCCACCATAATATCATTATTATTTCTTACTCCTTTTATTTTTACCCAGAGACTTTCAACTGAACTTCCATGCTCAGATTCATGTATTTTCTCACAAGTATATACCTCCTTTACATGTAATGCTTCCCCTACCCCTTTCCTTATTTGTCTATCCCATTTAAAAAAGTTGTACCCCTCAATCCTAATATTCCAACTGTAAGTGTCATCCCACCAAGTTTCAGTAATGCTTATTAGGTCATAGTCCCCTTCCTGTAGTTAAGTTAAGTAGCCTTCATTTGCATAGAAAAAAATTGATACAAGTACATACAGTTTAAAAGGTAAGTTAAAACTGCAACATACATCTACATTGATGTAAATATAAGATTATTTCTGTGAGATCCCTTGGCATAAATCCCCTTCCTTCAAGTTTCTCCTGCTTGTTTCCCATACTCTGCACATTAGTGTAGAGACATCGGAATCCATGGTTTATGTGCCCTGAGGTTTTCATTTCTGTATTTAACTGCAAGTTAATGTTTCCTAGCATATGTGTCACTCCTCATAAATCTTTAGTGTTCTTATGTCTAGTTATTGACATCATACTAGGCTTTGAGTTTTTGTCTCTTTCCCCCATAGGATTTAATTTAAACTCCTCCTCATTAGGTTTGCAAGGCTCTTACCAAAACATTTTCCCTACCCTCATGTGATGCAAAACATCTCCCGATAGAAGAGCTTCATCTCAAGAGCATATGCCATGGTCCAAAAAACCAAACCTTTCCTAATGGTAGGTAGGTAGCCAGTCGTTTTTCTTGCAGTATTCTTTTTCCCCTTCCTAAGCCACAGCCTTCGATTAATGTTGGGTCTTTCTCTTTTCCTGCTGCTTTCAACTTTGTCTAGCATAATTGTCTTTTCCAGTGACTCCTGTCTTCTCATAACATGACCAAAGTACGATAGCCTCAGTTTAGTCATTTTAGCTTCTAGGCAGAGTTCAGGCTTGATTTGATCGAGAACCCACTGATTTCTCTTTTTGGCAGTCCTCAGTATCCCTATAACTCTCCTCCAACACCACAACCCAAAAGAATCTACTTTCTTCCTGTCATCTCCCTTCATTGTGTAGCTCTCACACCCGTATGTAGCCATGGGGGACACTATGGCATGAATTTTCTTGCTCTTGGTCTCCAGTGACACATTCTTACTCTTAAAAAACTTCTCTAGCCATTAGCCTGCAGAATGTCAGCTGTGTTTTCAAAACAGCTCTGCTCCTCAAGCACAGTCTCTTTCGAAAGCAAGTTTGGCGTAATGGTTAAGTGTGTGGACTCTAATCTGGGAGAAACGGGTTTGATTCCCCACTCCTCCACTTGCACCTGCTGGATGACCTTAGGCAAACCATAGTCCTGGCACAGCTGTTCTCGAAAAAGAGCAGTTTCTGTCAGAGCTCTCTCAGCCCCACCTACCTCACAGGGTGTCTGTTGTGAGGAGGGGAAGGGAGAGGAGATTGTAAGCCGCTCTGAGACTCCTTTGGGTAGTGAAAGGTGGGGTATAAATCCAATCTTCTCTTCTCTTCTTCTTCTTCCTGCCAAGGACAGGTCCTAACAAGAAAGTTCCAAAAAAGCTGTGGTCACCTGTCCTTCCTGCTCCCTGGCTCCCAACCATATACAGTCTCTTACCTCCACATACAGCCATCACACTCCTCTGCCTCCCGGTTCTGTATGAACTGAGGAAGCAACACTCCGGCTGTTATGTTGCTTTGCATACACAAATTGACTCCCTGTAATGAAATGAAATGGAACCCCATTCAGATAGGGCCATGACTGAGTGCACAGAGATCTCACGGCGATGTGCAGGGAAAATGAAAATACGGCGGCGCACGCAGATAAAGATGATATTCTTCCTTACGGCTGCAGCCTGGATGATTCCCTATCTTTGCGCCCTCGAGAGTCTTTCTAAATGGAAGGATGCACAGATAGGATGTTTACAAGTCGATTATTTATACATCAAAGTGCATTGATAAACCCACTCCCCAGAATGCCCTTCATTCTGAAAGTATCAAGATAGAAATACTTCCCCCCCCTTTATCCAAGCTTGTCGGGGTGTGCATGCGAAAGAGAAACCTTAAAATGCCATTCAAATGTGTTCGCTAACACTAGTAAATTCCCCTTGCATTCTGCAAGTACAGATAGATCCATATTTCAAGTTGCTACTGAAGGGGGGGGGACACACAAACATCTCAAGGTTGATTCAAGTGCATCAAGAGCCAGTGAAAAACCCATTCCTCAAAATTCCATTCCATACGTGTTTCGGCTTGTTGTGTGTTGGGTATCACCCCACGGGTTGTTGGATCGATATGGTGCTGTTGCAATCATTCACCTTCTGGGTTTTCCCGTCCAGACAAGAAAAACCTGGAGGTGAGTGATTACAGTGACACAATACCCAATGACACAAGGACCCAGTCCAGTGGCACTGCTCTATTTCATGTGGTAGTGCTCAAGTTTTACTTCTTATGCATAAAAAGAAAAGAAAAACAATGTCACACTTTCAGTCTTTTCTAGTCAATGGGGCATCTTGGTCTATGGACGTACCAAATTTTAGCTCCCTACCGAGGGCGAGATGAGCATAATCATTTGGAAGTGGGTATATCTTGAGGGAGAGATTTTTTAAAAAATCCTCCCCTCTTCTAGAGTTTTTGAGTAATCAAGGGATTGGAGACATACAGTGTCTAGTGGCTAATATAAATCAAGAATAAGATCGAGACGGGTAGCCGTGTTAGTCTGTCTGTAGCAGTAGAAAAGGGCAAGAGTCCAGTAGCACCTTAAAGATGAACAAAATATGTGGCAGGGGAGGAGCTTTCCTGAGTCACTGCTCACTTATTAATCAAGTATATCATAGGCTCAAATCTAATCTTCACTAGAATCCGTGGTCAAGGGAAGGGGAAAGTTTCGTGTTCTTGTTGCATTCAGGGCTCTTTTTGCAGCAGGAACTCCTTTGCATATTAGGTGACACACCCCTAATGTACCCAGTCCTCCAAGAGCTTACAGAGTTCTTCTTACAGGGGCTACTGTAAGCTCTTGGAGGATTGGCTACATTACGGCTGTGTCGCTAATATGCAAAGCAGTTCCTGCTGCAAAAAGAGCCTGGAGTGTGTTAATATGATGGCTTTTTTTTGGTGGTGGTACTCACCAATACTGAGTACGGGCACCTTTTGGGGAGGCTCTCCTAGGGTTGCCAGCCTCCAGGTGGGGCCTGGGGATCTCCCACTTTTAGAAGAGAAGAAGACATTGGATTTATACCCCACCCGTCACCACCCAAAGGTGTCTCAGAGCGACTTACAAACTCCTTTCCCTTCCCCTCCCTGCAACAGACACCCTGTGAGGTTGGTGGGGCTGAGAGAGCTCTTGACAGAAACTGCTCTTTTTTCAAGAACAGCTCTTATCAGAACTACGGCTTGCCCAAGGTCATCCAGCCAGGTGCAAGTGGAGGGGTGGGGAATCAAACCCGATTCTCCCAGATTAGAGTCTGAGCACCTAACCACTACACCAAACTGGCTCTCAGCTGACAGAGATCAGCTCCTCTGGAGAAAATGGCTGCCTTAAAGGGTGGACTCCAGGGCATTGTACCCTGCTGAGGCCCCTCACCTCCCAAAACCCCGCTCTTTCCCAGATCCACTCCCAAAGTCTCCAGGTATTTTCCAACCCAGACCTGGCAACACTAGGCTCTCCCAAATTCTAAGAGGGGAGCTGCTGGAAATCAGTGTCAAGTTATATATGAGAACAGGTACCTTTTAAAAAAGAACCATAACAACAACCAAAGCTCTCATTAATATGATGCAACCAAATGTGGTGGTCGAAAGTGCCTTCAAGTCACAGCCAACCGATGGGGACCCTGAACATTTTTTCAAGCCAAGAGAAGTTCAGAGATGGTTTGCCATTGCCTGCCTCTGTGTGGTGACCCTGGGCTTCCTTGGTGGTCTCCCATCCCCATACTGAAAGTTCAGAGATGGTTTGCCATTGCCTGCCTCTGTGTGGTGACCCTGGGCTTCCTTGGTGGTCTCCCATCCCCATTCTGACCAGGACCAACCCTGCTTAGCTTCTGAGATCTGACAAGATAGGGCTTGCCTGGGCCATCCAGGTCTGGGCATGCAACAAAATGGTCAACTCATCTTAATGTAGTCATTTCATTATGATGTCTACCCTACGTTATATTTGCAGTGCAACAAGGCAGTTACAGTTTATTTATTTATTTTACTTTATCAGTCAGATTTCTACCCCGCCCTCCCAGCCGAAGCCGGCTCAGGGCGGCTTTCATACAACAGATAAGTTACATTAAAAAATCAATTACAATGAAAACGATTCTAAAACCATTTAAACATAATAAAGTGCTAGGAATGGTTGTTAATCTGGTGGCGGCCATTTTTCAGTGCTTTCAACTCATAGTCGGTTCGTGGTCTTCCTTTCTGGTTGTCCTAGAGCAGTGATGGGGAACCTTTTAGAGACCGAGTGCCCAAACTGCGACCCAAA
>NW_015169877.1:24952-40238 GCF_001447785.1 Gekko japonicus | reverse complement strand
ATGGTCTGGGCCTGGCTGGGGCGATGGCACACGTACCCAGCCAGTGTTCCCTCTAAGCTGAGTGTGTGTGACTAGCTCATCGTTTTTTAGCCTCTGGCTCACACATTTTTGTCTCAGCTCAGGAAGGACGGCTCCAGAAGAAACTAGTTTATGCAGCAGCCAAATGGCTCGCTCACAACTTTAATGCCGGTAGCTCACAAAGTAGAATTTTTGCTCACAAGACTCCACAGCTTAGAGGGAACATTGGTGCCCACAGAGAGGGCTCTGAGTGCCACCTCTGGCACCTGTGCCATAGGTTCGCCACCACTGACCTAGAGAAAGCTGTTATCCTTCAGGCTGTTGGTGGAAATTCCAGGAATCTAGGGCCTCTGCCATCCCGATGTTAGTTGCTAATTATCGATGGTTTATATATTACCGTGGGGGCGGGAATTGCTATCAAGTCACAGCTGATTTATGGTGACCCTGTGGGGTTTGCAAGGCAAGAGACGTTCAGAGGTGGTTTGCCATCGCCTACCTCCACATCACAACCCTCGTATTCCTTGCAGATCTCCCATTCAAATAGTAGCCAGGACCAATCCTGCTTAGCTTCTGAGATCTGATGAGATCAGACTAGCCTAGGCTCTCCAAGTCTGGTGGGGTTTTAATTCATCAAACCTATTGTTTAAGGTGATTTTCATTCAGATGCTTATAGGGGGCGTATTATCACTGGGGAGTATTCTGCTCCTCTAAATCACTGACTGTTTTGAATTAAACTAAGCCAAGCCCTGCTCCCTCTTTGGTGTTTCTTTCCTTATCTACAGCATATGACTGTTTCCTTTCCCAGCCCCCTGCTTTGAGTGGATGTAGGCATTACAGAATTTATAGTCGGCAATTCTACTTGTGCCATCTTGATTAGGTAGTTGCTGCTTTTGAGTTTCTTTTCAAGTCTGCCAAATACTGAAGGCACTTCACAAAATTATAATCACAAGACACCAAACAATATGCTTTCTCCCAGCTCAACATGTTCCCACTCGCTAGGAACAGAAGACACAGTTGAAGAAATAGGGAGGCAGGTTGTCACCCTTCCTTCTTCCTCTTTGTCTGTTAGCTGGGGATGCCAAGAGAAGGGTGTGTGTGGCTATCCTGCACCCACAAACCATGCAGAATTGTAAGCATGCAGTCCCCCCGTCTCTCAGGAGGAGCTGTTTTAACCGGCAATGGACCCCATCAGGGTACCCCAGGAGTCTATAAACCAGGCATCTTGACATAAGTGGACACAAAGATGGATGCCAGAACTGGCGGGCCCTATAATCATGCCAAGGCAATGACTTTGGGAAGCACATGAGATCTTGTTCTGACAGCTGCAACCCCCCTCTGCCCTGTCGATGTCTGCATATGCCGAACAATGGACCTGCTTCGCCCCAGAGCTAACACTATTAAACCTGGACCACTAATCCTATCAGTCTCCCCTCACCTTTTCATACCCACATTTCTTTCATAACAACAGTTCCCATCTCTCCCACCTAACACAAATAGGAGGGTCACCAAGCAGCCTTGTTTCTTTTTGATTAGTTTAAATTAGCAATCCATCAGCCTTCTGAATCACTGGAGGAAGCCATCAGAGTTCCAGCCCAAACCCTATTTTATATCCAAACCCCTTCCTAAGAATATCTCCTCTTCCCTTTTGTCCATTACTAGAAACACTATTCAGCCATTCACAGACACTTTTGGCTTATCTTATCAGAAGCACAATAACACCTTTGTTTACACCAGACCTCAACTCTCATGCAAACTGTCATAAGTTTTCCAGGTCATTGTTTATCCCAGGAAAGCCATTTTTGGTATTATTTTGAGGCACAAATGACAAACTGCCTCAGGACACAATTTTCCTATAAAAATAGCACTCAGAGCTCAGTCTCTGTGTGTCTGCCCTGGGTGCCTACTGGCAGAGCACCCCCAAACTTTGTTTGGTTCCTTCCATCTTCACAACCTCTCTTCCGTGGACTTCTACACATCTGGATAGGTAATTAAAACTCCCAACAGCCGCCTATTATTCCTGCTCACTTCTGTATTTCCAGTACTTGTGTGTATGTTTTAACATGCATTTTATTTCTGTATGTGTGCATTTTATTAGGATTTCTTTTTTAATAAAAACAACCCTTTTGGTTAAGCAATTAACCGGGCATTGAGAGCTCCCTTAAAGGGAAAGATAAACATAGGTAGTAGATCCTCGCTCCCTTAAAGGGAAAGATAAACATAGGTAGTAGATCCTCGCTAATACCCCACCTCTCATTGAGGCCTGCCATTTAGCTAGATTTCCCCAGAAACTGAAGGCAGTGGTTCAGCCTCTTAAAATCTAAGCTGGTAGGAGTAACACCATCTTGAAGCCTCTTGCAGAAATGGATGGAGGCTCATCTCCTCACAAACTGATCAAGTATCAGTATCTCTCCACCCATATTCAGTTCTAGCGTTTTCCTGCTGGATTTCACTGTCAAATTCTCTGTTATCAAGCCAACATTACTTCTCTTACTCTGTTCCAGCTCCTTTGTCATGGAAGGGACTGATATAGCAAGGGCTGGCTTCCTGGGCTGCCTGTGAGGTTGCCAACCTCCAGGTGGTAGCTGGAGATCTCCTGGAGTTATCTCTAGGTGACAGAGGTCAGTTCACCTGGAGAAAATGGCCACTTGGGAAAGAGGACTCTATGGCTTTATACCCCATTGAAGTCTCCCCTTGCCAAACCCTGCTCTCTTCAGGCCCCACCCCCAAAATCTCCAGGTATCTCCCAACCCAGAGCTGGCAACCCTAGATGCCTGCCTGTCCTGATTCTCCCAAGCAGATACGTTTAACATCTAAGCATTGCAGTGGGAGAAATTAAGTAATGGGACAGACAAAAAATCCTCCTTCACTAGATTGGTAATTAAAGTATGGAATTCAGTGCCAGTGAATGGGTGATGGCTACTAGTGTGGATGGCTTGAAAAGAGGATTAAACAGATTCATGGAGGATAAATCCATCCATGGCTACTCACCATGATGATGAAAGAGAACCTCCTTATCCAGAGGTAGTAAACCTCTGAATCCCAGTGCTAGGAGGCAACATCAAGGGAAGGCTCCTTGTTGGCCGCTGTATAAGGCAGGATGCTGTACTACTAGATGGAGCACTGGTCTGGTCCAGCAGGTCTCTTTTTATGTTCTTAGTGGGATCTGGAAGGCCTAACATTGGCTGAATCATTCTACAGATATTAAGAACAACATGGCAAAAGCTAAAAATAATGTCATGACAAAAAAATATACCCCTATATATAACCAGTAACAAGTAATCAGCGCGAGGCAGCAGCACCAACAGGGCTGTCATGTTCAAGGACTATCTGACACAGGTCAAAATCTGAGGTGTAAACCTGATAAATGTAATTTCCTCCGTCCAGCTGAAATTGCGATTCAGTTGTATAGGCTGCATCCACCCGTTGTTGCACTACAGTAATAATTGGCAATAGGGTCAGCTTGTCTGCACAGGAGAATCCCCTTGAGAACATTGGCTACTGAGCACCAATTGCACAGTATCCAAGGATGTACGGACACAGCAAGGTGATTTGGAAGCAATGAGACCGGAGCTGGCCGTTCCCTCAATTTCGATGGGAACTAATAACAACTGACGTTAGCTGGTTTCAGGGCCAGTATGTGATATATGAGAGCCAGCATGGTGCAGCGGTTAGAACGTTGCACTAGGACCTGGGAGAGCCAGGTTCTTATATTCTTATGTTCAAATCCCCGTTCGGCCTCCAAAGCTTGCTAGCGGAAGCTTGGGGCGGTCACACATTGCCCCATCCCAGTCGGAAGAAAGAGACAGACATGAGATTGGGTTTAACTCAGGGGCACCTTATTAACTATTTACACCTTTCGTGGCAAGGGCAAACCCGAAGTGAAGAAGTAGGTGAAGGCCAGGGGTCATCCCAGACCACTTTCTTGCCATCTGTTGGGCGATCCACCTATGCCCGGGGTGCGAGCCATACCTCTGGCTCACCACTGGGTGGCATGGCAAACAGAAGGAGGAGGAGGAGGAGGAGAGTTTGGATTTATACCCTGCCCTTCACTACCCAAAGGAGTCTCAGAGCAGCTTACAAACGCCTTTCCCTTCTCCTCCCCACAGCAGACACCCTGTGAACTAGGTGGGGCTGAGAGAGCTTTGACAGAAACTGCTTTTTTTCAAGAACAGCTGTGCCAGAACTGTGGCTTGTCCAAGGTCATCCAGCAGGTGCAAGTGGAGGAGTGGGGAATCAAACCTGGTTCTCCCAGATTAGAGTCCGCACACTTAACCACTACACCAAACTGGCTCTTGGAGGAGGAGATTGGATTTATACCCCGCCCTTCACTCGGAGTCTCAGAGCGGCTTACAAACTCCTTTCCCTTTCCCTCCCCGCAGCGGACACCCTGTGAGGTAGGTGGGGCTGAGAGGGCTCTAACAGAAACTGCTCTTTTTAAAGAAGAGCTCTGACAGAACTATAGCTCGCCCAAGGTCATTCATCCAGCAGGTGCAAGTGAAGGGCTGGGGAATCAAACCTGGTTCTCCCAGATTAGAGTCTGTGCACTTAACCACTACACTGCAAATAGGGTGCCACCCTAGAGCTGTGAAACTTAGAGGGGAGGAGCCTAGTCAGGGCAGTCCCAAAGGCAGTCCTCATTCTGTACCCTGGGCTGCGAAGCCCAAATGCTGAGCCTGACAGACCCCTTGTCTCCCAACAGAGATCCACTTTTCCATTTCCCACACTACCTTGCCAAGTGACCAGTCCTATTTAATGGACCCACCATATCCAGATTTCCCATAGTCCACTGACGACAGTGCAGGGTAAGCAAAAAAACACCCACCCTTACTTGCCAATCAAAGGAGTGGTGAAAAATTCCTACCTGGCCCCAAAGGGCAACCAGACAAAGCCTGCACTGCATACAGGGTGGGCCGAACATGCGGTGAAAGAGGAAGAGCAGGGGCAGAGCCAGTTTGCCATAGGGGTTAGGAACACACACGCTACTCTGGGGCTGATTTCCCACAAGTGCTGCTCCACTGCCAGCTGGGTGACCTTGGGCCAGTCACAAGTTCTCTCAGAGCTGTCCTCTCAAGAGCAGTTCTCAGGAGAGCTCTCTCAGCACCACCCACCTCACAGGGTGTCTGTTGTGGGGAGGGGGAGGGAAGGAGATTGTAAGCCCCTCTGAGACTTCAAGTGAAGGGCAGGGTATAAGCCCAATTCTCCTCCTCCTCCTCTGTCGCCTGGAGATCAGTTGTCATACTGGGAGAGCCACTTTGGTGTAGCGGTTAAGAGTGGCGGACTCTAATCCGAGAGAACCGGGCTCGATTCCCCACTCCTCCACATGTAGCCAGCTGGGTGACCTTGGGCCAGTCACAAGTTCTCTCAGAGCTGTCCTCTCAGAGCAATTCTCGGGAGAGCTCTCTCAGCCCCACCTACCTCACAGGGTGTCTGTTGTGTGGAGGGGAAGGGAAAGGAGATTGTGACATGCTCTAAGACTCTGAGTGAAGGGCAAGGTATAAATCCAATCTCCTCCTCCTTCTCCTCGTCCTCTTCTATTCATGCTGGCTCTGCCTCCATGCCACAACACCATGACGCTGGGCATCATCGGAGCCCTGTCTCTTCCTCCTTCTGAAGGAGGCAAAGCGGCCCCCACCCACAGCAGTTGTTGGCTCCGTGGCTGGTGAGGAGCCAAACTCTCTTCCTAGTTTACCTCACAGAGCAGTCGTCAAGAGAAAATGGAGGAGATGAAAATGGTGTAAGCTGCTGTTGGGTCCCCGGATGGAAAGAATGTTGGCATATAAATGTCGTCAGTAAATAAATACATAAGGTCCTGAGAGCAAATCAGAACACAGCTATGGCAGTCTGTATATAAAAACAAGTTTAAAGACTGGGCGCAAAGAATGTAAATATTAACAATTTGAAAGGTGAAACAATGAAGTGTTTATTAAGTGTTGAATACTAATATTCTATACTAATGGCCCAAGATTACCCAGTGTGCTTTGTGGCGGTGTCGACATTTGAACTTGGGCCCTATCTGTTTAAAATATTTGTCAGAAGTTTGCATGGGAAAAGGTAGCACTCTCTTCAGTCCTCTAGGAACATCGAAGGTTAAGCCACCCCAGATAGCTTCAAAACACCCCAACACTGTGCGCCTTTTCACCTTGAACATCGAAAGCAGTTGGGGAGCACCCTTCTTTCGTTTTGTGCCGATAATACACAGATGCTGAATAGTACTGCACCCCTTATGAAAGGACAAAGACCATCTTAGCAAAGAAAGGCATTCACATACCTTATGTTAATGGCTCCTTGGAACATTTTTAGATACACATCTGGCATTGATTTGCAGCCCAGAAGAGGAGAAAACCTCTAGGCTGCCAATGAGCCGCTGTGCTCTCTATTCATCCTAATGATGTCTGTGTCGCTATACAGTAATAGAGCCAAAGCCCAACGGGGCTGCTACTCCACAATGATGAGTTGCACTTTCAGAATATTATTTTAATATTTAATCAGCCTGTTTGCCTCTCTTGCAGAACTGAGGAGGCTTCCAAGGTGGCAATCATTAGCACGGTGGAAATTTGATTCATGGGGCAGGAGAACCGAGCCGGGGCTTGTGTCAACTGGAACATAACAGAGATCACGGATTTCCTCCTGTCTTTCAATGGTGATCCTAAGCCACACAGTTTGCATTGGGACAGAAGGGGTGGGGACTTTCGTCCTTTTTGTGGCTTTATTAACAGGTATTTCCCTTCTGCACTGTTGATAGTTAAGGTTGACAGCTCCGGGGTGGCAAATACCTGGAGATTTTGGTGGTAAAGCCAGAGGTGGGTGGGGTTTGGGGAGGGGAGGAAACTCAGCAGGGTACAATGCCATAGAGTCCATCTTTCAAAGCAGCCATTTTCTCCAGTGACTTGATTTCTGTCTCCCGGAGATCGGTGGGAATACTTTGTAACATTATTGGAGCTGAATGCCTGGTTAAAACACTTTGAGAGTATTTTTCCTGAATATAATTGATTGTTTGGTTCCGCTCTTGAAGAACCTGTTGGCAAAATGTGATTCCCCAACACTAGCCAATATGTTAGAGTAGCTGGAACCTTCAGCTTTATAAATGTCTACTATTTCTATGGTTAGGCGTATCCAGAGGGAACGCTACTTATGGACAGTGTTCAAAGCGGAGGTCTGAGTGCTAACACTGAGTCTATTTGTACTTTTTGAATTACGTACCTATCTTGTTTATGAATTGTTCTGAATGGTTTGAGACTGTCACGATGCCTGCAATTATTAGCAATACAAGTATATTGAGTTTTTCAGGAAATATTTTTGAATATGTATTTTTTCCACATGGTACTTTTATACACAGTTTGCTCTTTGCTTGTATCTTCTACTGTGTGTCTCCCAGCATTAATTTGGTTTGTTAACCACATGGAGGTTGGCAACCCTATTTATAATCCGTTAAAAGAGGAGGAGTCAGGATTTTGGCTGGTTTCTTTTTTTCTTTAAAGGGCTATAACAGTTGGCAGTTCAGGGTTTCAATTCATAAATGTATGTGAGGTGGAAAGATAAAATCCCCCCTCCTTCATGTGACCCCAATGTGACTGAGGGGAACCTCCAGAGGGGTGTGCAAAAAAAAAATCGGCCAATTCGGATTTGACAGAATCAGGCAGAATCAATTTCCACCGGCAGTAAGACTTCTGCATGTCAGTTTCGTCAGTACCACCCTATTGGGGCCGAATGTCAATTTCAGCCCCATTATATCCTATGGGCCATTGAAGTCAACGGCAAAAACATAGGGTATATTCTGGGGGCTAGATGAGAGGGGGTTTGAGGGAGAGGCTCCAAGCTCACAGGGTAGCTGCTGGAGCCTCTTCCCAAGATACCAACCACGTTACAAGAACATTGAACCATGGGGTCCAATTATATGAGCCCCCAAACAGGTTTCCCCCCATCCCCTCCATTGTTAGGGGCTCTGGGGGGGAGGGGATGTGAGGGAGAGGCTCCAAATTTTAAGGGTAGCTTCAGGAGCCCCTCCCCACATAAACCGCCATTTCCCAAAGCAATTGGACTAGTGGGCTCAATTCTATGGGCCCCCAAACAGGTTACCCCCATTACCTCCATTGTTTCCAATGGGGAAACCCAGCCAGCAGCACTTAAGGCAGACAAGCAGGCAGCACCCAGCAGTCAGACTCTCCCAGAGAATCTCAGGGAAAGTGAACTGTCTTGGAAGGTACTTGTTTGCCATGAGAACAAGTAGCACACTCCAGAACAAGTGGCACTATGGCAGTGCAAGCATGCCACAGTGCCACACAGAAACCTCAAAAGATCAACGGGGGGTTGGGGGAGGCCGGTTTCAGCCAATTGCTGCATGTATGTGCAGCCTGCAAGGTTGGTGGTGTTGCTTTGCACACCACCTTCCTTGCTTGGGAGGGGGAAGAGAGAGTCAACTCTACCCAACTCTACGCTGGCCTGACCTGCTACATCCCTGTACTTCTGGTTGCACCATCAATTTACACAGGGCAGGGCCTGTATAAATGTTTCTGTTGGTCTTTTGGGGTTTCTGGTGGTTATCTAGGGGAGAGGCTCCAGCAGCTACCCTGCGAGTTTGGCACCTCTCTCTCAAACCCCCTCCCCTCCAACCTCCAGAATATACCTTATATTTTCGCCATTGACTTCAATGGCCCATAGGATATAATGAGGCCGAATCGGCCCGCAGCAGTCCGAAAGGGGCCCAAATGGGCCATTTTCGGGGGTGCATTTGGTTCATCTGAGGGGAATGCACATCCCTACTCCAAAGCCAGGGGGCAACACCAGGGGAATGCCTCGGCCTCTATGCCTTGTTGCTGTCTCTCCAGAGGAACTGGTTGGCCACTGTATGAGACAGGATGCTGGACTGGATGGACTACTGGTCTGATCCAGCAGGGCTCTTCTTATTACAGTCTTATAAATCCCCCCACCATGAAGTTGTAGAGTTTTTTGTTTGTTTGTTTTTAGGTGGGAAGATGTATTTACAGATTTCTGCAGCATTTCACCTATTTTGACCCTTAACCTGCTTTAGGGATTAAGCGAGATGTCCTGCGGATGCTGAGAAAGGAGGTTCACCGTGTTTAATCGAAGTGAACTCTTAAACATAGTTTTCCTTTGAAATTTCAGCCAGAATTGATTCTTTCTGAGCAGTTCGCCTCCATGCTAAGCCCCAGAGACATGGCATTCGTAGTGCCTAGCGGGGCCCATGGGTCACTAAATTCACAGGGCATGGCAGCACATTGCACCTTTTAAAATTATTATTTTGCTGCTGGGAACAAGGTCAGCCTTGCCCGATGTGCAGATGAGGCAAAGATTGATGGGTTTCTCATATTCAACAGGAAACCAAGGTTGTTGGTTATTCTAGTGTTTCTGTCTTTAGGCTGTTTACCAGCTACCTGATTTTTTTAACTTAAAATGTGGGGGTTAAGCCTGGAAACTTCTGCATTCCAACCTAGGGTTGCCAGCTCAGGGTCAGGAAATACTTGTGGATTTGGCAGTGGAGGCTGGAGAGGGCAGGGTTTGGGGAGGGAAAGGATTTCAGCAGGGTATAATTATTGGGATATTTGGTTTTGGTATCACAGAGTTTGCCCAGTCATAGAAGTGTGATACTGAGTGCAGTAAACAAATCTCTCAAGAAGCGGACCTGCAGAGACATGTGTCTACATGGAAGGCCATGTGAAGAGTGGGAGAGGACAAAGTGGAAAAGAGAGAGGAGGGGTCAGAGGGCAGCTCCCAGGTTAAGGCAAAGAGAGTCATCCCAATCAAGGAGATAACACCAATATACCTTTAGAGTGATGTAGCATCCCACAATGTCCAGGCATAGAATCATAGAATCACAGAGTTGGAAGAGGCCATACAGGCCATCTAGTCCAACCTCCTGCTCATTGCAGGATCACCCTAGAGCATCCCTGACAAGTGTTTGTCCAGCCGCTGCTTAAAGACTGCCAGTGCATGCTGAGTTGCTCACTCCAACAATAATGTCATAGTCTCCCCTCCAAAGCAAATTTGGTATAGTGGTTAAGTGCACGGACTCTAATCTGGGAGAACTGGGTTTGATTCCCCACTCCTCCACTTGCACCTGTTGGATGACCTTGGGTGAGCCATAGTTCTGGCACAGCTGTTCTGGAAAAAGAGCAGTTTCTGTCAGAGCTCTCTCAGCCCCACCTACCCCATGGGGTGTCTGTTGTGGAGAGGGGAAGGGAAAGGAGATTGAAAGTGCTCTGAGACTCCTTTGGGTGGTGAAGGGTGGGGTATAAATCCAATCTCCTCCTCCTCCTCCTCCTCCAGGGGAACTGATCTTGGTTGTCTGGAGATCAACCGTAATTGCAGGAGATTTCCAGGTTTCACCTGGAGGGTGGCAACCCTATCTACCCTGTCTAAGTAGAAGCTCTCTAATGCTGAGCCATGCCCCCTCCCCAGGTGAAGTCAGATAAAGTATTAACAGTATGTATGTTATTTGTTTAAATTCTTGGATTTATAGCCCACGGCGAAGGCTCCAGATAAGTAACATGATGCTAATTATTTGCCCTGCCTGCTGGCCTATTAAAACACAATTTGGATAAAAATATCTTGTGCCACTCCAGGCTTGGTCTATGGCAGCTCTCCAGCTTAGGAGCATTTCAAAGAATGATTCTCTTCAATTGATTTGGTGCGCTAGTAGGGGTTATCTCTTCAGTATGTCGGATTCACCTTGCTTTTATTTTTATAAAGGGACTGGGATTGCAATATAACGGAACAGCCGTCAAGGATGTTTTTATAAAGAATTTTAGTCTGTTACAATGTCTATTTTTTTATATCGTCTAGCTTTCACTGCATCATCTTCTGCCCTTGTAACCCACTTTATGAAACTGTTCATAGCTTATCACGCCTTAGACCAGGGGTCGCTAACATGGTGCCCGTTTACAACTTTCTTGGTACCCGTCAAGTGTTTTTATAACGTGGGTGGGGCCAGATGGGGCTCTTGCCCTGCAGGGCTTCTGATTGGCCTCTTGAAGGTTAAAATGATGCTTTGGTGGCAGCTGCCCCCACTGTCTTTGTTTATTCTCTCTCACTCTTCTTTCTCGGGCTGCGATCAGACGGCAGGCTTGGCATGGTCTGGTCATGCCTCTAATTTATCCAGAGCTATTTGTTCTAGAGAGACGCAACCAGACATTCCACCCTATTCCAGCCTGACCACGTGGTGGAGTGATCAGACTGTGCTGCATGGCACCAGGGAGAGGGTGGGCTGGCAGCTTCTTTTAAAAAAATCTAATGTGCACAGGCAAAGAACCACCTATTTGCCAGGATCGAATATGTGGTTATGCACATATTACGGAGTGTTTTTTTTTATGGCAGCCAGGGACTGGAAGCATCTGACCTCACCAAATGACTCGTGTCTGCAGTGGCAAGATAAGACATCCAGAAATGTGCTGTGAGACCAGTTCCATCATGTTGTTGTTCAGTCGCACAATCGAGTCCGACTCTTCGTGACCCCATGGACCAGATCCCGCCAGGCCTTCCTGAATTCTGCTGTCCTCTGAAGTTTGCTCAACTTCATGTTCGTTGCATCTATGACACTGTCTAACCATCTCATCCTTTGCCGTCCCTGTCTTCTTTGACCTTCAATCTTTCCCAGCATCAAAGTCTTCTCCAGTGAGTGCTCCCTTCTCATTTGGTGGCTAAAATCTTTGAGCTTCAGTTTCATTATCTGGCCTTCCAGGGAACAGTCAGGGTTGATTTCTTTTAGGACTGACTGATTTGATCTTCTTGCAGTCCAAGGGACTCTCAAGTCTTCTCCAGCACCATAGTTCAAAAGAATCAATTCTTCGGCACTCAGCCTTTCTTATAGTCCAACTCTGGCATAAGTCCATCATAAACATGACTTTATCTAGTGTTGGGAAAGTCGGGGATACAGATAGGAGGCCAATGGGGGGTGACACATGGGGACTGGGAGATAGATGTTGCCATCTAGACACACACTTTAAATCTGGTAGGGAGAAGCAATAACATTGGATCAAGTAGCTCGTCTGATCACACCCTTGGTGTGTTTTTTTTAAATTACCCCTCCTCTTCCTAGTGCCTTTGGCTCTGCCTCCTGTGGAAGCCATTTTGAGGTTGCTTCCACCATCCTGTATCAGAATTCTAAAGCTGCCCATAAGGCCCAAAAGGCTGGGCCTTAGATGAAGAAGAAGAAGAAGAAAAGAAGAAGAAGAAAAGAAGAAGAAGAAGAGATTGGATTTATACCCCACCCTTCACTACCCAAAGATGTCTCAGAGCGGCTTACAAACTCCTTTCCCTTCCCCTCCCCACAACAGACACCCTGTGAGGTAGGTGGGGCTGAGAGAGCTCTGACAGAAACTGCTATTTTTCAAGAACAGCTGTGCCAGAACTATGGCTTGCCCAAGGTCATCCAGCAGGTGCAAGTGGAGGAGTGGGGAATCAACCCTGGTTCTCCTAGATTAGAGTCCACACACTTAACCACTACACCAAACTGACTAGATAGTTTCTGTTTCCATTGTTTTCTAATTCTATAATCCAAGTCCTACCTCACTGTTTATTGGATGTCTTATACTGTCTACTTAATTATTATTTTTTATATTTTGTAATTTGCCTTGGCTATTAGTGAGAAAAGTGAGTTTTCAATGCAGGAAATGAATACATTTGTATTAAAAGGAAAGAAGCTGCTGTTGGCTGATCTTTCAATGGCAATAAATGTTGATAATGAAACAGAAACAAGGTGGCTCAGAAGAATCCATTTCAAAAAAATCTAATACAGAAGAAAATCTGTCAACATAAAGAGAAAAACAAGGATTTTTTTTTTTCCCCCCCCCCCCCCCCCCATATTGTTCTGCCGGCAGGTTAGGTGCACACAAAGAGAAGACTTGTAGTTAATTTAACAACCTGGTAAGTTAGCACTATTTGTAGCTTTTCTTTCCCTTGAATTACTTTCCCTTCATCACTCACAAACAATCTGCTTCAGGAAAATGCCTAACTCAGTTGACAATGGAAACAGATGTTGTTCTGGCAGCATCGGCTCTTCAGCGAGAGATTTTGTTTTCTTCTTTTCCCCAAGAACAAAAATAGCTCCATGACTACTTTGAAAAACATATCCCTCCCCCACAGTCTCTGTCTGAGGAGTCAGTAAGGTAAAGGTAAAGGTTCCCTTGCTCGAAAGCCAGTCGAATCCGACTCTAGGGTTGTGGTGCTCATCTCCATTTCAGAGCCGAAGAGTCAGTGCTGTCCGAAGACGTTTCCGTGGTCATGTGGCCAGCATGACTAAACACCAAGGTGCACGGAACGCTGTTACCTTCCCACCAAAGTGGTACCTATTTATCTATTTGCAATTTCTTGCTTTCGAACTGCTAGGTTGGCAGGAACTGGAACTAGAGACGGGAGCTCACTCCGTCATGCGGCACCCGGGTCTCGAACTGCTGAACTACCGACCTTCCACAGCCTGCAGTTCAGCCTCTTAACCACCTGAGCCACCGCAGCTATTGAGGAGTCAATAGCTGGAGGCTTTTCTATCACATCTTGCCACCTCAGTGGTGCCACCTGCCCTCAGTTACCAATCTAGACGTAAAAAAAAAAAGGAAAAGAAGTGGACCGTGCAATGTCTGTGCCATAGCTTAATCTCACTGAGGTAAAGCTGTCCCTCTAGGATGTACCCCTTCAGACTGCAATTTGGAATGGTCCTCCACACCACAGTCTTCCTCCTCTCTTTCTCTGTGGCTGAGTTCAGACTGGCACTTTGAAGCGCTAGGGAGTCGTGGCAAAGAAAACCCGGACTAGACCTGGAATGGCTTGTTCCCGGTATTCCCGTTCACACTGCAGCAAATGAAACGGGAGGATACCGTGGAGGAAGCGCAAGAGAGTGTTCCCACTTTCACCCGTCCCTGGCGGGCTGTTAGTGTGTTTTCCATACTCAGCTGCATGCACCTATGCGCATAGGCGCAGCAGCAAATAGGGCAGGATAGACTCCACACTTCCACTAGTGCCAATGTCAGACCTTCTCCTGGAGGGTCCTTGCGCGGCCACTATGTTGCCAGTTTGTCTCCCAGGCGACTGGCTGGTTAGAGCTTTTACTTGGCGCTCCAGAGCATCCCGGTCGTGCGCATATGCACATATGTGCACATGCGCACATGCACCTGCCATGGAACCAGCTGGTTCCTTTTATCAACTGCTGGTTGTTCCCACCTTAGCAGCGCTTGCGTTCATGCTCAGGGAACCGGAATCAACCTGCGCTCCACACGATTTGCTACCACTTCCACCAGGTATCTTTTAAACTCAGGAGGGAAGCGGCACAAGGCTTGAGTACAGCTGGGGGATGCCTGAAAGATGTGCCTGTGTGAACCTGCCCCTTTAATCTGTTACTGAAATGCTCCTGAAATGTTTGCCTGCCGGGCCAAACTGTCACTCTGAATGCGGCCTGTGTGTGTGTGTTTTTGTGTGCGCATGCGTGCATGCAATCATGTGAATTCCCACCTGCAGTTGTGAAGTATTTCAGCCCAGGTTCACTTCCGCAATTTGGGTCAAGCTCTATGTGACAGTCACATCAAGAAGATTTTATCTGTTGTTTAAAGAAGAAATACAGAACAGTCATGAGGAAGTTGCCATATGGAGTGCATAACTCTTTTCAAGAAGAAGATGAAGAAAAAGAAGACGACGAAGAAGATGACGACGATGACAACTTGGGGGAGACTTGTCTTGGCAGTAGTATGTGCAAAAAGGATCTAGGGGTCTTAGTAGACCATACACTGAACATGAATCAACAGTGTGATGCAGTAGCTAAAAAGGCAAATACCATTTTGGACTCTTATTGACAGACGTATAGTGTCCAGAACACACAAAGTGATGGTATCACTTTGCTCTGCTCTGGTTAGATCTCACCTAGAGGATTGTGTTCAGTTTGGGGCACCACAATTTAAGAAGGATACAGACAAGGTAGAATGTGTCCAGAGGAGGGCAATGAAGGTGGTGAGGGGTCTGGAGTATTGACAGACGTATAGTGTCCAGACCACACAAAGTGATGGTATCACTTTGCTCTGCTCTGGTTAGATCTCACCTAGAGGATTGTGTTCAGTTTGGGGCACCACAATTTAAGAAGGATACAGACAAGGTAGAATGTGTCCAGAGGAGGGCAATGAAGGTGGTGAGGGGTCTGGAGACCAAGTCATATGAGGAAAGATAGAAGGAGCTGGATATTGTTAGCCTGGGGAGGAGATGACTGAGAGGTGATATCATAACTATCTTCAAGTACATGAAGGGCTGTCATATAGAGGATGGTATGGAGTTG
>NW_015169877.1:21861-21966 GCF_001447785.1 Gekko japonicus | reverse complement strand
GACGAAGCCGGGAGATCTGCCGGACTCCAGCAGCCAGCTTTGCTGAGAGACAGGAGCCTGGGGTCTGCCATGAAAGACTGTCCCTACTGTGGCAAAACGTTTAGG
>NW_015169877.1:13595-21361 GCF_001447785.1 Gekko japonicus | reverse complement strand
CGGAGCGGAGCTCCGGCAGTAAAGAGCCCAGGGGGCGGACACATGCAACAAGCCCCGCCCCCTGCTCCCAGCAGCCCCGGGCCACAAGGAGCCTGCGCCAAGGTTTATTCAGGTACAAGCTCTCCCTCCTCTGTGAGGGCAGATCTGTGCATTCCCCCACCCCCAATAGCTAGCAATCCAAAACAGTCCAGTGGAGACTGAGCAGTGGGTGTTGCCTTCTGACACACTTCCGGTGATGTCAGGGGGTGTGGCATATGCAAATGAGTTATGCTAATGAGTTATGCTAAAGAGCTCCTGCACCTCTTTTTCTACGAAATAACCCCTGCTTTCAACACCTCTCCCAAAATCAGCGGGACTGAGCAAGCACTTCAGCTTCTCAGCCATTTCCCTATCATCCTTCAGTACTCCTTTTACCCCTTTGTCATCCAAGGGCCCCACTGCCTCCCTGGCTGGTTTCCTTCTAATGTATTTGAAGAAAGTTTTATTGTTGGTCTTTATGCTTTTTTGTGATATGCTCCTCATATTCCCTTTTTGCCTGCCTGATCACAGACTTGCATTTTATTTGTCACAGCCTGTGTTCCCTTTTATCAACCTTACTGAGACTCGCTTTCTATTGCTTAAAAGAATCCTTCTTACTTTTTACAGCTTCCATTACTTTGTTTGTTAACCATGCAGGCTTTTTTCCATACCTATTTGTGTTTTTCCTAACTTGTGATATAGATATATTTTATGAGCTTCAAGGATTGTAGTTTTAAATAGTCTCCAAGCTTCCCCAACGGTTTTGACCCTTTCTACTTTTCCTTTCAGTTTCCTCCTCACATGTCCCCTCATATCAGAGAGGTTACCCCTTTTAAAGTTAAAAGTGGTTGTGTCAATCTTTTTGGGCAACTCCCTATTTATACAAATGTTGAAGTCAATAACATTATGGTCACTGTTCCCAAGCGGTGCAATCACTTTTACATCTCTCACCAGGTCTTGGGCATTACTTAGGACCAAATCCAGGATTGCCTTTCCCCTGGTAGGTTCTGTGACCATCTGCTCCATAGCACAGTCATTGAGAGTGTCTAGAAACTCAATCTCTTTTTCCCGACTTGAACACATATTGACACAATCAATGTGTGGGTAGTTCAAATGACCTATTATGACACAATTATTTCATCATTTTATAATCCTCCTCTATCTTTTGATCTGGTGGGTGATAACAAACTCCCAGTGTTAAGCTTCCTTTTGGACCCACTATTTCTTTTTTTTGATTAATTTTTATTTGTTTTATCCATCACTTTTACATTCCATATTATTTAGCATATTACAATTTTTCCTCCCCTTCCCTTGCCTCCTTCCTCCCTTCCCTATTTTCGTGTAGTCAGTCTTTTCTCTCCAGCCATGGGCACAAAGTCAAGATCTTCCACCAAATGTCTTCCCTTCCCTCCTTGGATATCCACTCCAGATAGGTCCTCTACCTTTTCCAAATTTCTGTGGATTTCCCTTCTCAGGGTGCCTCCTTGCGCAGGACTGCCACGATGTCTGACTGTATAAAATCAAACAGATAGCTGTGCCAGATTTCCACTGTCCACTTACTTTTATCCTTCCAGCCCCAAGCTATAGCTGCTTTCCACGCCAATATCATGGTCTTAACTAGGGCTTGGTCTTCCTTATCCACACTTGAGTTTCCCATTGTGCTTGTCAGCATTAAGTTGAAATCTATATTTAAATTTATTTTAGCTACCTTCCTTATGGCTTTAGTAATTTCTAACCAGAATATCCTTACTTCACTACACTCCCACCACATGTGTGCATACCAACCTTTAGATTGCCTACAGTGCCAGCAAAGTGAACTTGATCCTGGGAACATGTTAGCCAGTTGAGCCAGTTTCTTATACCATTTTGTGAGAAATTAAATTCCAATTCTTTGAATCTAAATACCTTAATTTTGTCTATTCCTTTCATAATTTTACCTGCCGTCCTCTCTGATTTCGTTCCTTCTCTACTCCACACTTTTTGTAAATATTCTATCATTTTATCTTTATTTAATATCATCTTTTTATACATTTTCCCTACTAGACCTTGTTTCTTCCCAACCATTTCTTTATATATTTCTTCCATTGGTTCGTCTATCCACATTTCTTCTTTTTCATTGATCTCCTTTATATCCTTATAAAGACCTGCTATTTTTAACCAGTATTGTTTACCTATCTCATCTGTTACTTCTTGGAGTGACTTGAGGATTTTTCCTCTAAACAAATCCTCCACTCTATGATATCCTTTAGACCTTAAGCATTCCCACCATCAGCTTTTCTATGATAGTTTCCAATGGCGCCCATCTAGAGGGTCTCCTTAGCCAGTATGGTTGCAACTTCCTCCAGACTTCTAATGTTGATCTTCTAGGGCCTATTGTTAATTTTAGGTCTTTAGCCTTAACTTTGTGAAAAATACCTAATCTTCCTATATTGTTATTAATCTCATCCTCGAATCTAACCCATTTCAGTTCTTTTTCCTCACTTAATTCTAGCAATGATTTAAGTTGGAATGCCTCATAGTACCTATTTAAGTCTGGAACTCCCCATCCCAGTTCTGATTTATGGCTGTATATTATCCTTTTGTGAAACCTACATTTTTTGTTGCCGAAAATCCACTCTTTTAATGATCTGTTCCACTGAGTAATTTTATTTTCCATTGCTCCCATTGGTAGTGTTTGGAATAAGTACCCAATATTTCAGCCCATAGCATTTCCAGAAGTGAATCCAATTCTCTTACCCTTTCAATCTTTCCCCCAGCACCCCCCAAATGAAGACACCTGACACCAAGTGTGGATTCAACTAATTTATTTATTTAACTGAATTAGCGTTGCCAACCCCCACTTAGGAAATATCTGGAGATTTGGGGGGTGGAGCCTAGAAAGGGCAGGGTTCGGGGAGGGGAGGGACTGCAGTGGGGCCTAATGCCATCGTGTTCACTTTCCAAGGCAGCCATTTTCTCAGTCATCTGGAGAGCAGTTGTAATTCCAGGAGATCTCCAGTTACCACCTGGAGGTTGGCAACGCCAATGTATTCGGCTTCCCTAAATGGCTGACCTATATCACTGCTTATTTCAATAAGCTGGCAGTTTTGAGGGTGGGCTGCAGCAGGCATCCACATGGCCTTCCTTTCGGACAGATCCACCCCAGCTCAAACTCAACCAGCACTTCTCCTGGCCTTATCATCCATCACCTGCACATCTTATATCATCACGTAGAGGGGTTCAAAAGATGCTAGTCAGCACAGGGGTGCTCCTTCACAGCACATCCAGCAGGAAGGCATGTGATGGCCTGTTCTGGAAACACCCACCATTTTGTAGATGTCTCCGGGTGCTTGCCAATTAATCCCACCTCTCCAAAGCTACCTGCTAGGGTTGCCAGCCCCCTGGTCCCAGTGGGGGATTCCTCGGTTTTGGGGGCTTCTCCCTACCCTGGACCAGTTGGCCAGTGGGAGAATCCCTGCCCCTAAACAGACCCAGAAGTGATGTCATGACAGGGCTCTTTTTATATTCTTATTTATGTACTTAGTAGTGACAACAGGGTCTTAGTGAGCAAGACACCTTCTGTGCTCCAGTTTTGAAAGGTGAGATGAGTGGCAACCAGGGACAGGGCTCTTACAGTGGTGAGATGAAGGCTGCCAACCTCCAGGTGGCGGCTGGAGATTTCCTGTCTCCAGGAGACAGAGATCAGTTTGCCTGAGGGAAATGACCACTTCGAAAGGTGGACTTTATGACATTATACCCCACTGAAGCCCCTCCTCTCTCCAAGCCCCACCCTACTCAGGCTACACTCCCCCAAATCTCCATGTGTTTCCCAATTGAGAGCTGGCAACCCTAGGTGGGACCTTGCCTTTGGAATGCCCTCTCTCTTGTGCCTTACCTGGAAACTAATGTAGGTGCCAGGCCAAAATATTTCTTTTTTTAAAAAAAACACCAGGTCTTTAACATAAGATTTACATCTTTTTCATGGTATTCCTGTGGTCTGCTTCTGGTCGGAGGGCCTTTTTACAGCTTGCAGTTTTATGGGCTCATTGTGGTTTTTATGGTTGTGATTTCTTGTATGGTTTTATTGTACTGCTCTTTACTGTGTAAGTTGCCTCAAATGGTAGAGGTGGCATTTACAGTTTGCAAAGAAATGATAAGCAATTTCCATTGGGGTTTGGTGGGTGTGCAACTGCTCCGTGTGACTGGTCAAGAGGAAGAAATGAGACAGAGGTCAACGGGAAGTTGTCAAAGTGACATGATGTCGAAGAAGCTTTTCTACAAATACCACTCCCGGACTCTTTGGTGATGCTGGAGCGCCATATTTTGGCGGCAGCGTCTTGGTGAGGGAACGATCATTAGGGCCCGGAATTCCACGATGAGCGGTGACAAATGATGTCAACTTCGGCAGGGATCCGCTACTGTCCTTTCGCATCTTCTCATTTCATTTGGTTTCTAAATGAGGACACCAACACCTGTTCCTGCAGCAGGTGGTATTTGTTTATTATAGCTGTTCCTGCTGAGTTTTAATCAGGTTGCAGCTGCAGCAGCCAAAGGAAGTAACTGTTTTATCGTCCCGGTTTTTGGCGAGCTGTTGTCTTGATCCATGAGAAGACGAAGGGAGGGGGGGAAAATAACAACCTGAAGTTTTGAACTTCATTCCCATCATATGTTAGCAATCGCATAGCCCTCTCCATCTTATGTTTTGGAGCCTCAAATTAGAAAAAAAGAATACACTGGTAATGGTGGCAAATGAAGTTTTGGAACATTATGCCCTGAGGGTGACATTTAATTATGTTCTCCCGCTCCTCACAGTTTCTATTTCTTGGAAGAAAAACCCACCTCCTTGCCAATTTGCACTGCTGCCATTCTTCTATTATTATTATTTTCCTTCTGAGGAGTGTTACAGAGGGAGGCTCTATGGGCTCCAAGTCCATGAAACAGATTATGGAAAAATGAGCCCCTCTATTCAAATCCAGTTAAAAGAGGAGAGGATTTATTTTTTTTACACCTTTGGGAGGGTTCACAAAATGGAGAGGAGGAATGGTTTTCAAGGATATTGATGTAACCGCATTTGCTGCAGCAGGGATAGGATCTCAGGTCCTTGGAGGTGTCTTGCAACTATCACACAGATCTGAGGGATCTTTACGGGGGAAGCAACGAAAGAAGTCATGCATCTGCAGGGAGAGACGCTCAACGTACATTATTACCCACAAACCTCTCTGCGCCTGCACCAAGGAAACTCTCGTTTGGTAATGGAGCTGCACGGTAACTTCATGCAAAGGTCACCAGCTGTTAATCCCCCTGCAAGAGCCTCCACATTTAGAGTGATTTCCATTTTACAACCAGCAAAGACATGGATGGAAAGAAAAGCATCCCAACTCCGTGCCTCAGGACAGACTCCTATTTTCCTCATCGAAACAGCAAACATCACAGGATAGTTACATTGCATAAAGACAGTGCATGTGCGTTTATATCTCTTAAGTTACATATACCTTTAGAGCAGAAACCACTTTCCTATCTATACTTCTGGAGGAGGAGGAGGAGGAGATAATTGGATTTATACCCAACCCTTCACTCGGAGTCTCAGAGCGGCTTACAAACTCCTTTCCCTTTCTCTCCCCACAACAGACATCCTGTGAGGTAGGTGGGGCTGAGAGAGCTCTTTCCAGAACTGTCCTTGAGAGAACAGCTCCGACAGAACTATGCCTGCTGAGTTTTAATCAGGTTGCAGCTGCAGCAGCCAAAGGAAGTAACTGTTTTATCGTCCCGGTTTTTGGCGAGCTGTTGTCTTGATCCATGAGAAGACGAAGGGAGGGGGGGGAAATAACAACCTGAAGTTTTGAACTTCATTCCCATCATATGTTAGCAATCGCATAGCCCTCTCCATCTTATGTTTTGGAGCCTCAAATTAGAAAAAAAGAATACACTGGTAATGGTGGCAAATGAAGTTTTGGAACATTATGCCCTGAGGGTGACATTTAATTATGTTCTCCCGCTCCTCACAGTTTCTATTTCTTGGAAGAAAAACCCACCTCCTTGCCAATTTGCACTGCTGCCATTCTTCTATTATTATTTTTTTTCCTTCTGAGGAGTGTTACAGAGGGAGGCTCTATGGGCTTCAAGTTCATGAAACAGATTATGGAAACATAAGCCCCTCTATTCAAATCCAGTTAAAAGAAGGGAGGATTAAAAAAAAAACCTTTGGGAGGGGTCACAAAATGGAGAGGAGGAACGGTTTTCAAGGATATTGATGTAACCGCATTTTCTCCCCAGAAATCCTACTTATTGGAAAGGGGGGTGACGATAAAGAAAGTAGAGGTGCCTTCAGGCCACTGGCCTCCAGTACCTAAGAGGAGGAATGTCCCGTATGCAAGTAAGAAGAAAAACAACTTATACACAACTCCCAGATCCTCCAGTCATATACAAGCATGCACAAGTAGAACTTAAAACAGAAGTAGGGTTTAATGCAACAAAGAGCGGTGAGGAATTAAACCAGGACACACATATGTAAAATTCAGACATAAACCAGCTTGGTGTAGTGGTTTGGTATAGTGGTTAAGTGCACGGACTCTAATCCGAGAGAACCGGGTTTGATTCCCCATGCCTCCACTTGAACCTGGCTGGATGACCTTGGGCAAGCCGTAGTTCCGATAAGAGCTGTTCTTGAAAAAGGGCAGTTTCTGTCAAAAGCTCTCTCAGCCCCACCTACCTCATAGGGTGTCTGTTGTGGGGAGGGGAAGGGAAAAGGAGTTTGTAAGCTGCTCTGAGACACCTTTGGGTAGTGAAGGGCGGGGTATAAATCCAATCTCTTCTTCTTTTTCTCTCTAAACGACATGACTTAAAGTTGCAACCCAAGAGGTGTTTAGAGTCTTTGACTATCTCTCCAAGCCTTCTGCAAGTCTTTTACCCAGGCCTGTAGCTACAGTGGGGCATCTCGGGGCTAGGCCCCCTGACTTACTGGCAAGGCCCCACAACTTCCCATCCAGCCCAGGGCCCCGAGAGATAGCAGGTGCAAGGAAGCAGTCAGATATTCCTTTAATTCAATTAGCCAGTGCTCCCTAAGAAATTTAAATACCCCCTCACTTTAAAAAAATCCTGGCTACGGGCCTGCTTTTACCCTCTGTCTGCTGAGGCTTGGCTGGTTCTCCGTGGTGGTTCTGCTCTTCAGGCTTTTTGTGTTACTGCAGATCTCTGGAGACTGCAGTTCTCTTGAGACTCCTTGTCAGGTTACTCTCTTCTCTGCCCTGGGACCCAGATGACATCTGTCTCTTTTTTATCTCCTTGGAGCTCCCTTTTCCCCTATGCTGTCCATTCAGGGAGAAAATACCTCCCCACCCAAGCTCCAAGTACAGGGTTACAAGAGGGAGAACAACAACAAAACAAAACAAACAAAAAATACCCACCTGTAATATGGAAAGATTAAATGGAATAAGATGCTTTACTGGAATGTTGGCTTATGTTGTTCACATATAAAACAGTCTCATTAAGGGATAAATATCTGTATCTCTAATTCCCAAGTATGCCTTCTATCTGCAGATATTTAAATCTGTGGATCAGGGCCACACTGGCAACAAACAGATGTTTCAACACACTTCGCCCCCCCCCCTAGAACTGCAGAAAAATCTGTCAATTAAAAAAATGGGTGTCTCCCCCAAATTAAAAAAGTGTTGTCTATGGAAGAAGAAGAAGAAGAAGAAGAAGAAGAAGAAGAAGAAGAAGAAGAAGAAGAAGAAGAAGAAGAAGAAGAAGAAGAAGAAGAAGAAGAAGAA
>NW_015169877.1:6748-13157 GCF_001447785.1 Gekko japonicus | reverse complement strand
GGGCGGCGGGCAGAGCCCGGGAACTGCCACCGTCCCAGCCTGCCTGTAGCTGCACCAGGCAAGCTGCCAAAAGCAGGGGAGTGTGGAGGAAAACCTTGGCAGGCCCTCCCCTAGAGCAGCTCTGGGCAAGCCACTGAGAGCAGCAGGGAAAGGGAAGACTCTGCTGCCTTGCCCAGAGCTGCTCCAAGCAAGCCACAGAGTGCACAAGGTGGAGGGGGGAGTCAGCTGGTTTGCCCGGAGCAGCTCCAGGTGAGCTGCCGAGAGTGGCTATGGGGGGAACCCTCAGCTTGGGAGACAGAGAGAAAAGGTGGAGTGCAGGCGTCGGGAGGGCAGAAATAAGAAATGATGGCATGGGGGCAGAAAGAGAGAAAAAGAAAGTGATTGCGGTAGAGGGCAGAAAGAGAAATAGGAGTGACGGGGTAGGGGGCAGAGAAAATGATAAGCATAGGGGATAGAGTAACAGATGGGATGACAGAATGGGGAAAACAGTGAAGAGAAGAAGAGGAGATTGAATTTATACCCTGCCCTTCACTCAGAGTCTCAGAGCAGCTTACAAACTCCTTTCCCTTCCCCTCCCCACAACAGACACCCTGTGAGGTAGGCGGGGCCGAGAGAGCCCTGACAGAAACTGCTCTTTTTCAAGAACAGCTGTGCCAGAACTATGGCTTGCCCAAGGTCATCCAGCCAGGTGCAAGTGGAGGAGTGGGGAATCAAACCCGGTTCTCCCAGATTTGAGTCTGCGCACTTAACCACTACACCCAACTGGCTCTCTGAGAAGCAGAGAAGTAGGGGAAGAGGGGCGGAAATGGAGGGGGGAATGTCCCCTCCTCACAGGTTTCTTGTGGGTCCCTACTTGTGTGTGTATATATCGAAAACACGTTGCAGCTTATTTATGGCAACCTAATAGGCAAGAGATGTTCAGAGAGGGGTTGCCATTGTCTGCCTTTGCATAGCATCCCTGGCATTCCTTGGGGCCTTGGCTTTCAAGATCCAATGAGATTGAGCTAGCCTGGGCTATTGTTGTAGGCAGGGATAGTGATGAGAAAAAGTGAGAGAGATCCTGAGAGAAAGAGAGGGGAGATAAGGGAGGAAGCAAAGGTGGGGTGATGCGATGCTGCTCCCACACGTTTCGTGAGGGTCCCCAATTCTTGTAGTCTATTGCAATGCTTGTTGTATGTATCACCTCACCTTTTTACTGCAATGTCTTCTTCCTTTGTAACCCCCTTTCTTCGTGATGGTGTATCATGCCCTTGATAATTTGGAGAATGATGAAACAAAGATTCTTTGGGACTCCTGATTACAAACAGATAAACACCTGACGCATAGCACCTCTGAAATCACAATTCTAGGGAAAAAAATAAATAAAAAATGGGGTTTGGATCATTGACATTGCAATCCTAGGAGACAGCAGAATGGGTGGGGGGGGGGAGAACAGGAGAAAAGCACAAAATACCAAGACCTACGAGTAGAGTTAGAGCACCTCTAGAAGACATTGTTGCTTGGAACAGCAAGAATCCTGCAAAAATACATCAGCAATGCCCAAGAACTTGGCTAGATCTTAAATTGCAGAACACCATCTACCAGTCAAATATCTTACTGTGACAATTTGTAACAACAACCACAACCTACTGAAAGGAAAGCAAATGGGATATCTTACAATAACCCTGGAAAGCCTGCGAAACACTTAAGCAAGGCGATGAACTGGACAGTGCCTGGGAGAGAGGAAGTCCATGACTATTGGCTTAAAAAAATCATCCACATTGGATGCAACTGTTGAATGATGTGCTCAGGGGTCATTTCGTAGAAAAAGAGCTAGGGGGACTCATTAGCATAACTCATTACCATAACTCATTAGCATATGCCACACCCCCTGACATCACTGGAAGTGTGTGCTTCCCACAGCCAGCGGCGACTTCCAGCAGGCACCAGCAGGGAGCTCCAGGCCCCGCCCTCCCGCACCTCACCCGGGGGGATGGCGTCCCCCCGCGTCCCCCCTCCAAATGACCCCTGGATGTGCTCCATTCCAAAGCAGTAGAAGATCAGATAACAACTGGCAGGACGTTTCTCATTCTGAAGCGCAAGAAGTGCTATTAAGTTGCAACCCGAGCGAGGGGTTTTCAAGACAAGTGAGAAGCAGAGGTGGTTTGCCCTTGCCTTCCTCTGCAGAGTCTTCCTTGGTGGTCTTCCATCCAAGTACCGACCCTGCTTCGCTTCTGAGATTTCATGAGTCTGGGCTATACAATGCTGCCTTCTCTCCATACAACACCTAGGTATCAGTACTTCCCTCATCAGTGTTCACAAAATGTTGTGTTGCTTCTATAAGTATGTATGTATTATAATCTAGGGGTAGAGTTGTATTTAAACAGGGGAACAAAGAAATATTATTTTCTCTGATACCTGCCATACAGCAGCCCAAAATAGGTTCCCAAATGCTTCCAAAGGACCCCCAGGAATAGCTGGGGGGGGGGGAAATCAAAGGTCTCCTGTAGGACCTCCATCAGAGGTCCCTATGAGGAAAGGTTAAGGCACTTAGGGCTCTTTAGCTTGGAGAAACGACGACTGAGGGGTGACATGATTGAGGTTTATATGATTATGCATGGGAAAGAGCAGGTAGAGAAAAAGGTACTTTTCTCCCTTTCTCACAATACAAGAACTCGTGGGCACTCCATGAAATTGCTGAGCGGTCGGGTTAGAACGGATAAAAGGAAGTACTTCTTCACCCAAAGAGTGATTAACACATGGAATTCACTGCCACAGGAAGTGGTGGCGGCTACAAGCATGGGCGGCTTCAAAAGGGAATTAGATAAGCACATGGAGCAAAGGTCCATCAGTGGCTATTAGCCACAAGGTATAGATAGGGACTCTGGGGCAAGTGATGCTCTGTCATCTTGGTGCTTGGGGGGGGGAGTCAACAGTGGGAGGGCTTCTAATGTCCTGGCCCCACAGGTGAACCTCCTGATGGCACTGGTATTTCTGGCCACTGTGTGATACAGATTGTTGGACTGGATGGGCCTTTGGCCTGATCCAACATTGGCATCTCTCATGTTCTTATGAGAGGTAAACTGGCAATACTCACCCCTCTTGCGTTTAGGGGCATTTTAGGTAGGATCCAAGTCAACAGATTAACTTAAATCTAGAGGAGACATTTATCCAGACATGTACAGCAGCTAACTAGTGTTGTGATAGACCTCTTTTGCTGTACCTAAAGGTAAAGGTTTCCCTTGCTCGAAAGCCAGTCAAATCCAACTCTAGGGATGCGGTGCTCATCTCCGTTTCCAAGCCGAAAAGCCAGCGCTGTCCAAAGACATTTTCGTGGTCATGTGGCCAGCATGACTAAACACCAAGGTGCACGGAATGCTGCTACCTTCCCACCGAATTGGTACCTATTTATTTACTTGCAATTTCTTGCTTTCAGACTGCTAGGTTGGCAGGACCAGAGGCGGGAGCTCACTCCGTCATGCGGCACACTCGGGTCTCGAACTGCTGAACTACCAACCTTCTGGTCTGCAGTTCAGCATCTTAACCACTTGAGCCACCGCAGCTGAACCCTACCTGAACCCAAAAGGGTCTGTCCAGCATGTGGCAAGTCCGGTAGTAGGGATGGCTGAATGAGTACAGGGGAACTAACTGGCTCAGTCATTAAAGCATTGAAGACCTACATCCGAATCACCACCCTGCCATGAAGCTCATAGCATGACCTTGGGTCAGCCTAACCTACCTCATGGGCAGGGTTGCCAACTCTGGGTTGGGAAGCACTTGGATATTTGGGGGGGGTGGAGATTGAGGAGGATGTGGTTTGGGGGGGGACTTCAATGGGGCATAACACCATAGAGTCTACCATTCAAAGTGGCCATTTTCTCATGTGTGTACTCTTGTCACCTGGAGATCAATTGTAATCCCAGGAGAACTGAGGCCACCATCAGGCAGTTGGCAACACTACTCATGGGGATGGTGTGGGGATAAGAAAGGGAGAACCATGTTGTTAAGTCACTCACTTAACAAAGCAGTTGGAGAGTGATTCAGCAAGAACACAGCTTTATTCTTCAACTCGAACACAACTCCAACACGGATCAACATCTGATAGCCAGAACAGCATTTACATTGCAGCTGTCCTGCTTTTAAACGTTCCCGGCTAATGTAGCCACACCCACTGTACAAATACCAAGCAATAAGGTTGTTCACATAAGGACCAATCACAGATGTTCCCGCTCAGGGAGCTTGCTAGAAGGTGATTGGTTAGGTGCTTCCTGGGGTAGTAACACGATTGGATGGATTTGGATCCTAGCCCAGGACGAAGCTTTACATTACACTTCAATTAGATGTTTCACAACATAGCATGCATTCAAGGCAGCTTTGAATACACTACACATGTACATGGCTCTGAGCTCCTTGGAGGAAGGGTGGGTTAGAAATACACTGGACAGATTTTCTGTGCTAAAGCTCAGCAGCGATGTTCTCCGTAACATGGAAGCCAGGTTCTCGGTTAACTCTACAGAGCACACCTTTCAGAAGGAATCACACACCTGTTTTTTGTTTTTTTTTTAAAGCTCTTTGCCCTGAGTCTTACCAGATGTAATTAAGGTATGCACAGCCCTTCACTAGATCTCATCTTATGGGGGGGGGGGACACCATTTTTTAAAGAAAAAAAAGCAAAGGCTTTCCATTTATATAAGGAAAGGTGGGAAATGCAAATATGTCAAAATTCATACGCAGCTGCATGTCACACTTGTGACCAGTGTTCCCTCTAAGCTGAGTCAACGTGAGCTAGCTCACAGTTTTTTAGCCTCCGGCTCACAGATTTTTGTCTTAGCTCAGGAAGGATGGCTCCAGAGCAAACTAATTTATGCCGTAGCCAAATCACTCACTCACAACTTTAATGCCAGCAGCTCACAAAGTAGAATTTTTGCTCACAAGACTCCGCAGCTTAGAGGGAGCATTGCTTGTGACTCAGACAGGTGACATACACCCTCTCTCTCTCTCTCTCTCACACACACACACAGAAACACACACACACACATCCTCCTGACTCAACAAATGGCCAAAGGGATTTATGTTAATTTAGTATCAATCCCTTGCTTCAGGAAGGAGGCTCTGAATGCCAGCATTCAGCCTGAAGCAAAGCCTGGGTTTGCGGTAGAAATGCTGACATAGACTTCCTGTGAACACAGCATCAGGAGCACACTGCTGTGTTATACAGTAATTTGAAGAGCCTGAATTAATTTAGGATACTGTTGTATCTAACACTTTCAGCTCACCCCCTGGTTTCATGATGGAGCTCATTTTTCTCCTACTCTTTTGTTTGCCCTTGAGGCCACGGAGAAGCATTTTTTTTCCCCATTATTGAAAATATTTCTAAAATATAAAGGATTTATTCAGTCAGGACATTATTTATAGATTTTAAAAAAGGTGAGGCCAAAGTGTTCAGCTTTTAATAAAATTTTAAACTAAGTACCACTCGTGGGCTCTTTCTTTCTTTCTTTCTTTCTTTCTTTCTTTCTTTCTTTCTTTCTTTCTTTCTTTCTTTCTTTCTTTCTTTCATCAACTTAGAGCCAAACTACAAAAGCGAGCTGAGTTGGAGGAATTCAGACATGACTTGACCACAAAATAAATAAACAAACAAAAGAGTGACTTCCTTTTTGGCCCTATGACTCCCCCATCCACTTGCCTCCCTCAGAGGCAAAGATTTCCCCTCTGGGTCCCCCCCCCTTTTGTGACTGAGCCACCCTAGTTGTCTGTTTTCTTCTTTCCTGAGGAATTCTGGCTGTCTCACCCTGGGCGATTTCTCACTAGAGCTGCCTCGCAGCACAGCGCCGTTTGCCCTGACACAAAGATGTCAATTTCACACCCGAAGCTCCAGGGCTGCATTTTGACTCGGGGCTTCGCCCGATTTCCTCCGCAGATTCGTGATCCTGGTTTTTGAGGATCATGAAACTGTGGAGGAAATCGGGCGAAGACTGGGGGCGTGTGAAATTGACATGTTTGTGTTGGGGCAAACGGCGCTGTGCTGCGAGGCAGCTCTAGTGAGAAATCGCCCTTGGTCAAAGTTTGTTCAGCCCAGGAACCTGAGGGAAGGAATGGGAGGGAGCCCCCTTTAACTTATATGGCTTAAATGGCACTTGAAAAGTTTTTATATTGCAAATTATCAAAAGATTTTATTCAACATAGAGGGGAAAGGTTAGGAGAAATCAGGAGTAAAATTTCTGAGGTAAATCAAAATAGGTAACTCTGAGGTAAAAATCAGTACATGCACAGACTTTAGTTTTTATATTTCAGGCGAATGGGAATTTCTTAAGCTATTCGGTTACTTAAAATCTTTATGTTGAAAGGCTTTTTTTCCAGTGTTTTCTCAAACACTCTAGTATACTATTTGAGTATTCTCTGAATCTTTTGGTTTCTAGAAGGCTGGTAC
>NW_015169877.1:4306-6737 GCF_001447785.1 Gekko japonicus | reverse complement strand
CCAGTACCCAAACCCCTTCTCTTGAAACACCAGTACTCATCTTGAGTTTTTACTCTCTTAATGTCTCTAAAGACAGTTTTTAACCACACCAGACCAGGGATCTCTGCCCTCTTCAAAGCTAACTCCTTGTTTGACTTGGTAGGAAAATTCTCCTCTCACCAGAACGAGTCCACACCCTCAGGGAACACATTCACATCCTTGAGGCCAAGGTGGCTGACCTGGATAAGCAGATACAGTCAGTTAGGCGCATGGATAAGACTCTCAGGGACTTGTTAGATGTGTCCCACTCAGAGAATGGCAGCCCTGCCACTGTCAGGGAGCATGAAGATCGAGAGGAAACAGGACACTGTGCTGTTCCCTCAGAAAGGACCACTTCTTCAGTTGGTTAACAGGCACCCATTCACACCATCTCTGGGCAGGAAGGGAGGGGAGCTCTTGGTAGCTGGTGATTTGATCCTTAGGCATGTAGATAGATGGGTTGCGAACTCACGTTCTGACTGCATGGTAACTTGCCAGCCTGGTGCAAAGGTAGTGGACATTGCACGTGGCCTAGATAGGCTGGTAGACAGTGATGGGGAAGAGCCAGTGGTTGTAGTACATGTTGGCACCAACAATGTGTGGAAATGTAGTTGTGTGATCCTGGAGGAAAAAATTAGGGTGCTAGGCAGGAGACTCAAGGCGCTCTATGGTAGCCTTCTCAGAAGTGCTGCCTGTTCCATGTACAGGGCCAGTTAGGCAGGCACAAATTAGGAGTCTCAATGTGTGGATGAGACATTGGTGTAGGGAGGAAGGATTTAAGTTTGCTAGGCACTCGGATGCTTTTTGGAACATGCAGGACCTGTACAAAACAGACAGCCCCCACTTATCATGGGAAGGAACCAGGCTGCTGGCACTTAAAAACAAAATGGTGGCAGAGCAGTTTTTAAACGAAATCTTGGGGAAAAGCTGAAAGGTGTTGATAGATGTTTATATTCAAATGCTAGAAGTGTCTGAGGTAAAATGGGGGAGCTGGAATGCTTACTGTCAGAGGAGAACATAGATATTTTGGGCATTTCAGAAACTTAGTGGGATATGGAGAATCAGTGGGATACAGGGAATCCTGGGTATAAATTATTTTGGAAAGATAGGGAGGGAAGGGTTAGAGGTAGAGTGGCTCTGTATGTTAGAGGGGGTATACAGCCCAGTAAGGCTGTGATCACACACACGATTGAGAATGTAAGAGAAATAGATTTCGCTTACAGAAATGTTATGGGTTGAAATAGTGGGCGCAAAAGGAAGCTTAACTCTTGGAGTTTATCACCCACTAGATCAAAGGTCAGAGGATGATTTAAAAACAGCAAAAGAAATAAGGAAAGCAGCTACACAAAAATAATTGTGTCATAATAGGCAATTTTAACTACCTACACATTGAGTGGGTCAATATGTGTTCAATTCAGGAGAAAGAGATGACAGTGCCTTTGGAGCAGATGGTCACAAAACCTACCCAGGTGGAGGTGATCCTGAACTTGGTCCTAAGTAATGTCCAAGACCTGATAAGAGATGTAAATATGACCACACTGGTTGGGAACAGTGACCATTAATGCTATTAAGTTTAACATTTATGTCAATAGGAAGTTGCCCCAAAAGACCAACATGAAATTGAGCAAACTCTGGAGGACGGCGGAAGACAGGAGGGACTGGCATGATGTGGTCCATGGGGTCACAAAGAGTCAGACTCGACTGTGTGACTGAACAACAACCACATTTAACTTCAGAAGGGGTAACTACTCTCAAATGAAGAAGAAACTGAAAGGAAAGGTAAGGAGGGTCAAATCCCTTAGGGAAGCCTGGAGACTATTTAAAACCATAATCCTAGAAGCTCAGATAAAATGTATACCACAGGTTAGGAAAGGTACTAATAGGTATTTAAAAGGCTTGCATGGTTAATGAACAAAGTAATGGAAGCAGTAAAAGGTAAGAAGGATTCCTTTGAGCAGTGGAAAGCTAGTCTGAGTGAGGTAAATAAAAGGGAGCACAGACTTTGGCAAATAAAATGCAAGTCAGTGATCAGACAGGAAAAAAGAGACTATGAGGAACATAATCAGAGAGAGAGAGAGAGAGATTGAGAGAGAGAGAGAGAAAACACATAATAATAAGTTGTTCAAATACATTAGTATCAGGAAACCAGCCAGGGAGGCAGTGGGACCCTTGGATGACCAAGAGGTAAAAGGATTACCAAGGGGTAATAGGGAAATGGCAGAGAAACTGAATGGTTGGGGTTTTTTTGCCTTTGTCTCCAGTATCGATGGGAGATGTTTGCCCACTCCAGAACTGCCAATATTATATTAAGTATTATATTAGGTATTATTAATCCAATCTGTGTTAACTTTCATCTACACACTGTGGTTTTCCTACCTTAGAACTGTGAGGTCTTAATATATCAAGACTTGTG
>NW_015169877.1:1926-4239 GCF_001447785.1 Gekko japonicus | reverse complement strand
ATCATGTGCAAAATTATGTTGGCGAATGCACCCTTGAATCCATTGAGGCACTGCAAACTAAACATGCATAAAGCCAGGATTTTATAGTTTCCAAAGATCCTGGGAAAGCTAAAATATAGTAGACGTCTCTCTCTCTCATAGATTCTGTGCCCCAAACATGTATGTGGGGTCCTGGCTTAAACACTTGTATACAGCTGGGCAAAGATGCCTTTGAATTTCCCATTCCTACTATTTAGAACTGAAAACCCCTACTTTGATTTTGCATCAGCCTTTCTAACATATGATTCTTCATTATCCCACTATTTTCTGTTTTCTCACACACGTTTCCTCCATGCAATGTATGTATATTTCACTCTTATTTGTGTGTCAATAAATAAGCATTATATCCACACAGGATGTGTATATAAATACCGATAAATTAGGCTTGAATACCAGGCAGCACGTAATCATGCAACAGGAAGCCATCTGCAGAAGATATATAAGCAGAAATGAAATAGGGAGCAATTGCTCATCCCTATTCATGACTCTACTTTTTTTCTGTCCCTCGGCCCAAAGGCTCTTGGGACGCCTCACAAAGACTAGGTAAAATAAAACAGAATACACAGTTCAATGAAAACAATCTAACCTGTCCCCAAAGTAGAAGAACAACACAACCAAGAACAGATGAAAAAGTAAGAACAGTAAGTGAACATAAAAAAGGAAACAAAGGCCCCGTTCACACGAGGCGTTTTGGGCCGGGAGTGGGCCAGATTGGAGACGGAGCAAACGGGCGCGATCCCACGCCAACATCTGGCTTGCGTGACGCTCCCGTCTCCGATCTGGCCCTTTCCCCGGCTGCAGCGCGTCAAAAGTGAACCACCTACCGAGGTGGTTCATCCGGATGACGCGCTGCAAGCAGGGCTGTCGGATCGCCGGCGCATCTTTGCGCCGGCGCATCCGCGGCTCCTAGCCGAACTGCGCATGCTCCGACATGTCAGAGCATGCGCAGTTCGGCAGGCTCCCTGTCAGGGCCCTGGTTTCTCCCCGGCGTCTGATCGCGCCGGGGAGAAAAGGCGCCGCGGCTAGGGGATCCGTGGGATCCCGCCGTGGCGTCTCAACTTTGGCGCGGCTTTTAAAAGCCACACTTTTAGAGGCTTTTCCCCTGCCATGTGGCAGGGGCCAAAGAACAGTATTTTTAAAAAAGCATCATTTAAAAGGTAGAAAAGGGAAGAATAAAATCGGTAATATGAGCCGCATTCAAATTAAAATTCAGTTTTGGGGAGGGTCTGTCAGAGAAGTTACTGACTTAGATGGTCAGACTTAAGGAGAAGACAGCTTCATGTGATCGCATTAAAGGGAGGAGCCATGGCTCAGTAGTGGAGGACCCAATCGGCATGCAGAAGGGCCCAGGTTCGATCCTTGGTAGGGTTGCCAACCTCCAGGTCATTGGAATAGATTTGAATGGTTATTTAGAGTACTACACCGTTAATATAAGAATGTTTTGAATCACGTGTCAAGTATTTTGGGGTACAGTGTTACAGTTTTTTGACTGTGTCGTTATATCCACAACCCTCTTTGCTGTACTTCCATTTATTTATTCTAAACCTCCAGGTCATGGCTGGAGATCTCTTGCTATTACAATTGATCTCCTGACAATCACTTCCCCAGGAGAAAATGGACACTTTGGAAGGGGGGCTCTATGGCATTATACCCATTGAAGTCCTTCCCCTCCCCAATCCCCTGCCACCCTCCTCAGGCTCTACCCCCCAAATCTCCAGGTGTTTCCCAATTTGGAGTTGGCAACCCTAATCCTTGCCCATCTCAAGTTAAAAGGATCAGTTAGTAAGTGATGTGAAACAGTTCTCTGACTGGGACTCTGGAGAGCTGCTGCCAGTCATAATAAAAAATACTGATCATGACAGACAAATGATCTGACATTGCCGGCTACCTTTTAACTGGAGGTGCTAAGAACTGAATCTGGACCTTCTGACTTAGCATAAGGCAATTTGATGTGCTCTCACTGTGGGGCTCAGGATCAGATCACCTGCTTTGCAGCTTCAATTCACAGTATCTCCACTTTAAAGTATCAGGCAGAATACACACACACACACACACACACCCAGAGGAACTGATCTCTACTACCTAAAGAGCAGTTGTAATTTTCAGTGATCTCCAGCCCTCACCTGGAGATTGGCAACAATTGTTACCCAGGAGGAAATGGCTGGTTTGGAGGGTGGAGTCTATGGCATTGTACCTGTCTGAGGTCCCACCCCTTCAAAACCCCACCCTCTCCAGGCTCCACCCCTCAAATCTCCATGAATTTCCCAACCTGGA
>NW_015169877.1:0-1017 GCF_001447785.1 Gekko japonicus | reverse complement strand
CCCCCCCCCCCCCCGGAGAATATTATTGCTTTGGAAGGTGGGCTGTATGGCATTCTATTCAGCTGAGGCCTCTCCCCTCCCCAAACCATGGCTTTCATAGATTCTACCAGAAAATCTCCAGAAATTTCCCTCCCTGGAGCTGGCAACCATAGTCAGGACTGGCCCCAATGAGTTCCTCACAAAGGCCTGCAAAGGCAAAATGGGCTCCAGTTTCCAACTCAGCTGTTTGCCTCCCACCCTCGTCCCGTGGGCGTATCTCACTCCTTAGTTCGCTGCCACCACTCACAAAATTGTCACTGCCTTTTTAGAGGGACAGTGAGACCCTTCTGGCCGAATCTCCCTATTTGGAGATGGAATCCCCAATCTTTGGGGGATCCCTGGAAAGTTGAAAACCCAAGGGTCTGGCCTTTCCCTTCTTCCCTGGGCTACCCCCTTTCTTTTGTATTGTGCACAGCGGGGGAGACTATGTGGTCAGAGCACAACACAAATTATTAGCCCAAATTAAAGAATTTATTTAACTATTTACACAGTTATGGAACACACACACACACTGTAGGAGTAAGCACACACTATGAACCAACAAAGCATAAATTAACAGGGGTTAAACAAAATCATCTTCTCCTACACACAATAGTCTCTACCTCTGGAGGTTGTGGGCTCATGATAGGATCATTCCTTGGACCAGCCTCTGGCTGTACTTCAGCCTCTCTCTGTAGCCCAAGAGAGCAGGGAAACTTCCATTCATTCCCCAGTCCAGCAGACTGTGGAGTGGCTGAATTTCTGCTGCCTCCCAGGGATGAAGACTGCCTCTTCCCTGGATGGACTGCAGTCTATATTAATGACACCCTGGCCGTTGGGACAGTCCCTGTTTTCCTGCACTTTTTGGCCTTGGGGCACCTGGGAACTGTAGGCCAGCAGATGAGGAATCCCCATTCAACCCAGTGAGTGATACCCCTGCAGGCCCCTCTCTGGAAGGACAGCTCAATTGAACCTTGTGGGGGAACATTTTAAACAAAG
>NW_015169876.1:194182-195278 GCF_001447785.1 Gekko japonicus | reverse complement strand
GGAAAGGCGGTCCCTCAAGTATGCTGGACATAACATAGCATTAGTTCCTCATTGGTCACCTCCAGAGTCCTGGTGGGCCATTGTTCTAGAGCTCCAAGCTCAGCCAGTCTCTGGTAGAAACAGTCCTGGAATGTTCCAGCCCTAATACGTAACAGTTCTACTTGACGTTCAGCAGATCTGCATGTCAGAACTGATTTTAGAAATGGTTCACAACGAGATTTTTTTGCGTTAGACTGCACCATTCACACTCTGACTCTCCTGGCCACGTATCTCCAGTTCTACCATGAAGCCCTTAAGTCTGTGTCACTCCCCTATTCCATTTACAATGCACTCCTAAGTAGAGATACACCCTTCTAGGTTCATTGACTTAGAAGGGTGTAACTCTGCTGATGGTCACGCTGTGATTGACTGTTTTCTTCCACATGCTGCCTTGCCGTCATGTTGCGCAGCAAGTCTTTGCAGTAGTTAAACATTGCCAGAACCGTTTCCTCCTTTGTATTTTGATCTAAAGTCCATCATATATGTAGGACAGTAATTCCTATATTTACTTAGAAGCTAAAATGACGAATAGGGTTGCCAGCCTCCTGGTGGGGCCTGGAGACCTACCGCTTTTACAACTGATCTCCAACTGGCAGAGATCAGCTCCCCTGGAGAAACGGCTGCTTTGAAGGGTGGGCTCTATGGCATTGTATTGTGCTGAGGCCCCTCCCCTCCCCAAACCCCGCCCTCCCCTGGATACACCCCCAAAGTCTCCAGGTGTTTCCCAACCCAGACCTGGCAACCCGAATGACTAAGCTGAGGCCACCATACTTTGGTTATATTATGAAAAGACAAGAGTCACTGGAAAAGGCAACAGAGGTCCCGGTCACATGGGCAGGAAAATGCAGGGGGGGGGAAACATGGCTGTTAGCCCCGGGGCTAAAAACCGCGCGGTTGCTCGAGCAGACCTACCGATTGAGGTCCCATGGAGGTCCCATGGTAGGGGGAGGGGCCGATCACTCCACAGTCCTGCGGCGCGACAAAGAAGGGGTTGGGTTTTTTAAAAAACTCAAATGTGTGCATGCTCCCTTGGGTGCTTGTGCGCATCCGTGGAGAC
>NW_015169876.1:180379-194143 GCF_001447785.1 Gekko japonicus | reverse complement strand
GCATCTCCCACTGGAAACGCGATCAGACGTCTGCCCTTGCCCCGCGGTTTCAGGAAACTAGTACCTCCGAGGTACTAGTTTTTTACCGCGCATCTTCCACGGGAAGCCTCGGGTTCGCCACGGGAGCTCGATGCTTCCCAGATGTGGGGGTGAGATCGCGCCTGGAAAATCCACCTATCTTCCGTCCCTCTAGTGTGCCTAATGCTCCGTGTGACCGCAGCCAATGTTAGGAGAAGCTGAAGGCAGCAGGAAAAGAGGAAGACCCAACCTGAGATTGACTGACTCAATCAAGGAAGCCACAAAGGCCCTCCGTTTGCAAGACCCCGAGCAAGGCTGTTAATGACAGGACATTCTGGAGGTCACGGGTCGCCACAAGTTGGAAGTTCATTCCTTTCGCAAAGATGCAGCCTCCCTAGAAGAGGCTGTGTGGTGTAGCTATGCATGGGTCCCTGGGCTTGGCTCCTTCCTAGGGAGGGTGGAGTTTGGGGGGGGGGCAGAGGCTTCGGCAGGGTATAATGCCATAGAGTCCGCCCTCCAAAGCAGCGATTTTCTCCAAGGGACCTGAACTCTGGTGTCTGGAGAGCAATTGCTATTACAGGAGATCCCCAGGCCTCACCTGGAGGTTGGCAACCCTATGACCCAGGCAGCCAGCTATATGAAAGGACTTCCCTGAGGATATTGCCAGACTTTGAAAGTAAACCTTCAGTGCCATAGTGGTCTGCCTCCCATTTTAATTCAGGAAAAAGATCTGCCTTGATTCTAAGACTGAGACATGAAGACCTAGGCTTGAATCCTCACTCTGCCATGGAATCTCACTCAGTGGGCCAGTCACTCTCAGCCTAACCTAATGGGGTTGTAGTGTTGTTCTGTAAGCTGCTTTTGGGAGAAAAGCAAAGTATTCAATCAATTGGTCGCGGGTGGGTATTATGTGAATAAGCAAGGTAGTGGTTGGTGTAGTGGTTAAGAGCCAGTTTGGTGTAGTGGTTAAGAGTGGTGGACTCTAATCTGGAGAACTGGGTTTGATTCCCTCTTCTCCACATGCAGCTGCTGGGTGACCTTGGGTCAGTCACTGTTCTCTCAGAGCTGTTCTCTCAAGAGCAGTTCTCAAAAGAGCTCTCTCAGCCCCACCTACCTCACAGGGTGTCTGTTGTGGGGAGAGGAAGGGAAGGAGATTGTAAACCACTCGGAGACTCCGAGTGAAGGGCGAGGCATAAATCCAATCTCCTCCTCCTCCGTTTGTATGTTTTCCCCATTATATTGTGCCTTTCAGTATCAACCCGTAATACAGAATCAACAATACCTTTTCCCCTTAATACTTTTTCTCCTGGCTGTGTTCCAGCTTCCTGTACATGTTAGCTCTCCCACCTAGCATATGTTTAACCATCTAGTACAATATTAAGCTACTATCGCAGTGCTTGTTACATGTGGAAATTGGTACCACAATAAGAATATTTGCTTTCCCCCCACATGGAACTGGAAACCAGCTGTTTCAGCTTTGCCCAAACGTTTGTGACCAGAACTAAACCAAAACAGTCATAGGTGATCCTGAATTTGGACCCAACCCCAACATTTAACAGTTTGACTCCTTGCTCAATCTCTAGTATCAGCATCGCCCTTTTAACTCCAGTTTTCACCAAATGCTTTGGACCCCTATTGTGTCTGCTGATTCTTAATGTCCAGTAGTTCAGCAGTCTTCAACCAGTGAGTCAGGGCCTTCAGCTGAATCATCAAGAGAGTTGCCAACAGGCCTAGAGAAAAATGTCCCATCTTTTTAATGGAGGCTTCATATATGGAAACAGGCCACAGAAGCTTCTTGTGACAAGGGCTCTTTTTGTAGCAGGAGCTCCTTTGCATATTAGGCCACACACCCCTGATGTAGCCAATCCTCCAACAGCTTACAGTAGCCACAGTAAGAAGAGCTCTGTAAGCTCTTGGAGGATTGGCGTTGGGGGCGGGGTGTGTGGCCTTATGACACACTTCCGGTGATGTCAGGGGGTGTGGCATATGCTAATGAGTTGTGCTAATGAGTTCCCCTAGCTCTTTTTAAAAGAGCCCGCCCCAGGTCAATACAATCAGCTAGTAAATAACACCTTATCTTGATCTGGATGGCCCAGGCTAGCCTGATCTTCTCAAGATCTTGGGAGTTAGGCAGGGTTGGCCCTGGTGGTTGGTACTTTGATGGGAGACCACCAAGGAATTCCAGGGTTCCTACACAGAGGCAGGCAATGGCAAACCACCTCTGTTACTCTATTGCCTTGAAAACCCTACAGGGATGCCAAAAGTCAGCTGTGACTTGAGGGCTCTTTCTACTACCACCAAATAATATCCCATTTAGCGTCTGTTGAAGGACATTTTTTCTCCAGAACAGCTGGCAACCGTAGTCAGAGAGCCCCACCTGCTGGGTACTCAGGAACCACATTTTTGGGCCGTCTTTTGAAAGGACCTGCTGCTAGCACACCTGCACAGAGACCAGGAACACAACAGCCCCGCTTCTCTTTGCCCATGTTCTGAGCTGAGCAGTATGAACCCATGAAGGCTACCTTATGCTGAATCAGACCCCTGGGCCATCAAGTTCAGTATCGTCTACTCAGACTGGCAGCTGGAGTGATCAAACAGGGGAAACTCCATCCGTGGCCCGTCGCAACCCGTTTACTACCAGATTTTCCCCGGTGTCTTTTTACTCCGCTTCTGCGGCAAAGCAAGACAGGTTGCCGATGGGTGCGGGGCGCTTCCCAGATGTTCGTGTCTGATCATGCCCTTTAAATCCACCCGGCATTCGCGCCTATGGCGGGGCTAACTGTGCATGTGATCGCGCCCTAACATGGCTCCCCATCTTGATCTATGCTGTAATGTGTTTAACTTTATTAATGAGTTCAGTATGTTATAAATTTTAATTCAATACCACTTCTGCTGGTAGTCCTGCCTATTGTGACGTTATGGGGTTGTGTCTATCCAAATAATAAATTTTCTCCTGTTTACTATAAAATTTGTTGGGTTTTTTTTCCTAATCTACAAAAGGGTAATGGAAAAACCTAAAATAAGAGTAACAAGGATCCGTAATATAGACATATCAAGTTATTGATCCGTAATATAGACATATCAAGGATCCGTAATATAGACATATCAAGTTATTGATATGTCTGTTAACATAGTAGTAGAGCATGAAGATTACTAATGCAAACATGTCAAGCAAGCAATCACAATCTCTTTAGCTAAAGTGTAAATATCATAGAATTGAAGTTATGCGTTAAAATAGACAACAGGCTATCAGAGTTAAGCTAATTTGCAATTTCCTTTCCTCTTATCAAAGTCCAAATTAATTTTTAATTCTGCTTCAGATTTAAAGAGTTTGCCAGACTCTTTGAGATGGTATCGCAGCCTTCCCCATCTTTCTCTTTTCTTCTTCTTCTGTGTCTTTGTTCTCCTCCACTTTCTCAGGTCCATCTTCCACTTTCTGTTGTTGCTTCAGGAACATCTGCTTTATTTTACTATAAAATTTGTTGTCTACCTTCAACTTTTATTTTTTCTACTTCTCAAAGGCAAAAAAAAAGTTAAGAATAAATGTTATGGTGCAAAGGGTACAGCAGCTTGAAACTCTTTCTCGCATTGAGTATACTTGCAGTTACTCCTATAGAAAACAAAGACTTTTGAGTATGGTTGCCAGCCTCCAGGTGGGGCCTGGGGTTCTTTTTTTTAAAGGTTTTTATTGAAAATTTAACATCAGATACAGGGACAAAAAGACTGCAAAAAGATCAAATCAGTCAATCCTAAAAGAAATCAACCCTGACTGTTCCCTGGAAGGCCAGATAATGAAACTAAAGCTCAAATACTTTGGCCACCAAATGAGAAGGGAGCACTCACTGGAGAAGACCCTGATGCTGGGAAAGATTGAAGGTCAAAGAAGACGGGGACGGCAAAGGATGAGATGGTTAGACAGTGTCATCGATGCAACGAACATGAAATTGAGCCAACTTCAGAGGACGGCGGAAGACAGGAGGGCCTGGCGGGAGATGATCCATGGGGTCGCGAAGAGTCGGACTCGACTGTGCAACGGAACAACAACAGGGACAATAAACTGTCATAAACATATGAGATCGTAGTAAATAACCAAGTATCAATAAATTAACGTAGTAAAACATCTATTACGCAATTCTGATCAAAAAGGTCTTTGTTTTGAGCAATAACATTTAAAACAGGGTCCCAAGATGTTCCTGGAGGGGGCAGCATAATGAAATCTACTCTCTACCCGCTCTCCTCCGCTAAGAATCATTTCCTTCTGTCTTCTCAAAATGCTGAATGTGGCTAGTTCCTGGAAGCGTACAGAACTCTAAGCTATGCTTTCTCCCCTCCTCCCCCCCAAGTATGTAGGGGCCCTGGTAGGGCTGCCAACCTCCAGGTGATGGCTGGAGATCACCTGGAATGACAACTGATTTCCAGGCAACAAAGATCAGTTCGCCTGGAGAAAATGGCTGCTTTGGAAGGTGGTCTCTCTGGCATTATACCCCACTGAAGTCCCTCCCCTGCCCAAACCCCGCCCTCCTCAGGCTCCACCCCCAAAATCTCCAGGTAGTTCCCAACCCAAAGCTGGCAACCCTAGGCCCTGGCTCAGTGCTAGAACATCTGCTTGGCATAGAGAAGGTTACAGGTTGAATTCCCAGTATCGCTACTTAAATAGACCTGGTGGCAGGTGATGTGAAAGACCTCTTCCATAAGTCCCCAGAGAGCCACTGTGAGTCTGAGTAGACTGACGGACCAATGTTGTGATTCAGTATAAGCAGGGCTTTTGTTTTGTAGAAAAAGCCCAGCAGGTACTTATTAGCATAATAGGCCACACCCAATAGTATAAACTCATTAGCATATTTGACCTCACCCTAACATCACAGCTCATTAGCATATTAGGCCACACCCCATGTTACTAGAAGTGTGGTCATCCAGCCACACCCACCTTTTGCTTCTTATTCTATTTACTTTGTTTATTGTCAAAACCCAGGGCATTTTTTTGTAGCAGGAACTTCTTTGCATGTTAGGCCACACACTCCTAATGTAGCCAATCCTAATGAGTTTCTGCTGTTGGGTGTGGCCTATTATGCTAATGAGTTCCTGCTGGGCGTGGCCAGCTCTGGAGCCAGCCGGAACTCCGTTCTTGTGCGTTCCTGCCCAAAAATAGCCCTGAGTATAAGGCAGCTTCATGTGTCCATGTGTATTTCCTAAATAAAGCTCTCTGGTCTTTCGTCAGCTTGTGTGATTGCCGCTGTGTACTCACTCTGCCAAGACAAAATGTGAAACCTAATACATACAAAGGTAACTTTGGATCAGATACCAATTTGGGAATAACGGGAGGGGAGCCATTATTTTGATGGAAGAATGATGCACAGGCCGAGGGTCCCCAATCTTCTTGGGCATACAGGCACATTTAGGATTTTGAGAACAGGGAGTGGGCGCCACCATTATGTATGTATGTATGTAGGGCATTGTGTGTAGTATAGCCAGGAGATCCAAAGATTTTCTGGCAGCCATGAATTCTAGCTCTTTTGTGACGAGCGAGACTTATTTTGGGGGCCGAGAGAGCTCTGAAAGAGCTGTGACTGACCCAAGATCACCCTGCTGGCTTCATGTGGATGAGTGGGGAATCGAACCAAGTTCCCCAGATTAGCGCCCGCCACTCTTAACCACTACACCATAAAATGACTGCCGCTTGGGGAAATCAGAAACTATTATATTTTTATCCTGCTCTTTCTCCAAGGAGTTTCTGGCGATAATACATGCTTCTCCTTGCCTCCATTTTATCCTCACTATAGCTCCATGAGATTGGTTAGGCCAGGGAGAGTGACTTAGCCAAGGTCACCCAGCAAGCTTCCATGGCAGAGAAGGGATTTGAACCTGGGTCTCCCAGTCCCTGGTCCAACACTCTAACCCCTACACCATGCTGGCTTTCTTTATGTTTTACTGAGATGATAATTTCAATAATATTTATTTATTTAATTCATTTATAAGTAAAGGTAAAGTTTTCCCTTGCTTGAAAGCCAGTCGAATCCGACTCCAGGGCATGGTGCTCATCTCCGTTTCCAAGCCAAAGAGCCAGCGCTGTCTGAAGACGTTTCCATGGTTATGTGGCCGGCATGACTAGATGCTGAGGCACACGGAACGCTGTTACCTTCCCACCGAAGCAGTACCTATTTATCTACTTGCAATTTCTTGCTTTTGAACTGCTACATTGGCAGGAGCTGGGGCCAGAGACGGAAGCTCACTTCGTCAGGCAGCACTCGGGTCTTGAACTGCCGAACTACTGACTTTGTGGTCTGCAGCTCAGCATCTTAACCACTGAGCCACTGCGGCCCCTGATTTCATTTATACCCCACCTTTATTTATTTATTTATTTATTTGATTTTTATCCCACCCTCCCTGCCGAGGCAGGCTCAGGGCGGCTTACACACAATATATCCCGCTCTGCACGGTGATTGGCAAACATATTCTGGGCTAGGGCTCCTATTGGTTACATTAGGATCCTAGCCCAGGGCGAAGCTTAACATGGCATCTCAATGGCACAGTTCACAAGGCAGTTATATACATCTCAATACATAACAAATCCCTCCCCCCTAAGCAAAAACACTATGTACAATCATAATCGCTTAGGTACATTGGCGCTCTGCGCGATCTCTGAGACCTGCGTAGCTGTACAGGTTCAGGGCACCTTTCATTCTGGGGAGTATTGCACGACTCTGGGACCTCAGAGTCAGGAGCACTTCCATCACTAGCAATGGGTCTTTGAGTAGGGGTCTGCCCTGGCTCGCGGACAGTACTTGGGCCCTCGGGCACATCAGAACTCACCTCCGGAAGAGGTTGTGGAAGGTCCTCGGAATCAGGTAGCTCGGCAGGTTGCGAGGTGGGGCGGCCAGTCGCCCACCGCTGCCTCAACTGGTCCACATGTCGCCTCCATTTGCGCCCGTCCGCAAGCTGGACTACATACATGCGGGAACCCACTACCTCAGTTACAGTGGCTGGAAGCCACGAATGTCCCCCAGCATAGTTCTTGGCGAACACAGTATCTCCGCACTCGTATGTGCGGACCTTATTGGGAACACTCTGCTGCTGGGGCCTCAAGTCGTTGAGGTCTGGATGCAGCCTATCCAGCAAAGACGCTAGGCGTCGCCCCATCAATAGTTCGGCCGGGCTGCGGCCTGTGGCAGAGCACGGCGTTACGTGTTGCCGTAGAAGGAATGACGCTAGTTTCACTCCCCAATCCCCGGATGTTAGCTTGGCAAGCGCATCCTTGGTCGTGCGGACCATTCGCTCTGCCTGCCCGTTCGATGCTGGGTGGAACGGGGCAGACGTAATTTGCCTGATGCCATTGTTAGCCAGGAATTGAGCAAACTCTTGCGACACGAACTGAGCGCCGTTATCGCTTACCAGGACATCAGGCAACCCATGCGTGGCAATTAAGCGGCGCAACACATTTATAACAGCAGTGGAAGTGGTGGTAGACATTGGCGCCACTTCCAACCATTTCGAAAAAGAGTCCACCACAATCAAAAACATTTGACCCTGTACTGGGCCCGCCAAATCTATGTGCAGCCTCGACCAAGGCTTTCCCGCCGATTCCCATTTCTGTGGGAAGGCGGTTGGCGGTTCGGGTCTCGCCTGCTGGCATGGCGTACACCCCCGTACCCACTCTTCAATGTCAGCATCCATCCCAGGCCACCATACATATCCCCGGGCCAGAGCCTTCATATGCACCATGCCGGGATGGCCCTCGTGTAGTGATTTCAGCACTTTTTCGCGCCAGCGTTGCGGTACAATCACTCTGTTCCCCCACAGCAAACAGCCCTTTGATACCGACATTTCGCTTTCCCGCGTTTTGTACGGTTTGAACTCCGGCTCCAACGTTCCTGCCGGCCACCCCCTCCACACCCAGTTAATAACACGACTGAGCACAGAGTCTTTTGCTGTCGCAGCAGCAATGTCCTTAGCAGACACAGGTGCCTCCGGCAGTTCCTCGATAGCTAGAATGGAGCAAGTAGGAGCAGGGTCCAAGTCCTGGCCGGGCAGAGGGCAGCGGCTGAGCGCATCAGCGTGTCCAATGGCCTTACCCGGCCTGTGCTCCAGGTCGAACTCGTAGGCTGAGAGGAACAAAGCCCACCGCAACATGCGTGCGGACATAACATCAGGGAGTTGCCGGTCCTGGGCAAAAATCCCTAGCAGGGGCTTGTGGTCTGTCACCAGTATGAATCTCCGTCCAAACAAAAAGTCATGAAACTTCTTAACAGCGGAAACTAGCGCCAAAGCCTCTTTGTCAATCTGCGCGTAGTTTCTTTCCGCTGCTGTTAGCGACTTGGAATAAAAGGCGATAGGGGCTTCCCGCCCGTCGGGCATTACGTGGCTCAGCACAGCTCCCACCCCAAATGGGGACGCATCAGCAGCTAACACAAGCAGTTTGTCCTCATCATAATGTGTTAACACTGCATCAGACGACAACAATTTTTTCACCCCATCGAATGCCCGCTCATGCTCTGGACCCCACCTCCATTTTGTGTCTTTATGCAGCAGGTTGTGCAATGGGGCCGCAATCGACGCCTTGTGGGGCAAGAAGGCGTGATAAAAATTAAGGAGTCCTAGGAAGGACTGTAACTCCTTCTTCCCTTGTGGCCGTGGGGCATTCTGGATTGCGGAGACCTTATCGTTAGTAGGATGGACCCCAAACTCATCCACCCGGAACCCCAAGAACTCCACACTCGGGACTCCCACCAGGCACTTCGACTTTTTTACCTTCAGGCCCGCATCAGAAAAACGTTTGAGCACCTCCCGCACTCGGCACAGCAGCTCGTCATCAGATTTGCCCGCTATTAAGACATCGTCAAAATAGGGCACCGTGCCCGGCACCCCCCTCAACAACCCCTCCATGAGGCTCTGAAAAATCCCCGGCGCAACATTCACTCCGAATTGGAGTCGATTTACTCTAAACGCCCCCCTATGCGTTACGATGGTCTGGGCGTCAGCCGCCTCTTTGGTCACGGGGAGTTGTTGGTACGCTTGGGCCAGGTCGAGTTTGGCGAATACCTTCCCTCCTCCCAGTGATGCCAGTACGTGGCTAATGACTGGTACAGGGTACGAATGCTGCTGCAAGGCTTTGTTAATCGTGCACTTGTAGTCAGCGCAAATTCGTATTGACCCATCGGGTTTAATTGGAGTAACAATGGGGGTTTCCCATTTACTACAAGGAACTGGTTCCAACACCCCTTGTTCAAGTAGCTTATCGAGTTCAGCCTCGATCTTTGCCTTGAACGGAATGGGCACTTTCCTGTATTTTAGGCGTATAGGGCGTATAGCAGGATCCAACTCAAAAGACACTGGGGGACCATTATACTTTCCCAATCCGCCCCCAAACACTTCAGGAAATTCAGCATATAATACAGCCCATTTATTTTCCACAACGTTATTAACTCCCACAACAGCAATACCCAGAGGCTCAAACCAGTCCAACCCGAGCAGGTTGGTACGGTTTCCCTCAGCGATCAAACATGAAAGCACAGCACCTTTCCCTTTGAAATTAACTGTGAACGTATCCCTCCCCGCCAGAGGGATTCGATTTCCCTGAAAATCGGACAATCGGATGTCCGCAGCTCGCAACCTCCGCCGACTTCGTGTTGGGAACAGCTTGTGCCACGTCTGCGTAGACAAAACGGTTACCGCCGACCCGGAATCCACTTCCATCTCACACGGTGCGCCGTCGAGATGGAGAACGACGTGGATCTTTTGTCGGCTCTCGGTGCTTAGGACGGTGGCTGTGGCTTCTGACGACAGGCTCCCTGTCATCTGGCGGGTGTCTTCTTTCGGTGCGGCTCGGGGACGTTGGTGCCGGCGGGGAGATGAAGCTGGTGAAGACTTGTTTGCGGCTCTGCATACCCGGGCAACATGCCCCCGCTTTCCGCACTTCCGGCAGTCGAGGTCTCTCGCCCAGCAACGCTCGCGCCGATGTTTCCCGCCGCAACCGTCGCATGCTGTACACTCGGCAGGTTTCCGTTGGGTCCGCTTGGACGTTCCCGCCTTCACTTTGCAGACGTCATCATCGGAGTCGCTGCTTGCGTCGTTAGCCCTCTGCTGGTGGACGCGTTGATCAGCTGTGGCGACCCGTTGTCTCACTTCCCTGGTTGACCTGTCAGCAGCTTCCGCGGCGACAGCCTCGGCATAGGCGATGGCCCACGTTAGTGTAGTTCTTGCGAACAAGCGTTGCTGCAGTCGCTCGTCTCTCAGACCACAAACGAGGCGATCTCGGAGGGCCTCCTCCACATTCGCGAAGTTGCAAGGCCGTGCTGCCTTGCGAAGAGCTGCAACGTACTCAGCTATGGACTCATTTGCGTTCTGGCCCCGCTTGTAAAAAGCGTGCCTGCAGGCGATTTCCGACGGCTGTGGAGAGAAATGTGATTTCAGCTTGTCTGTCAAGCTTTCAAAGGATACGGTTTTGAGGTCATCTGGTGCCACCAGTGACCGGGCGATGTCAAAAACGCTCTTTCCACACGAGCTGAGTAGAGTCGCCCTCTTCTTCTCCTCCGTCGTGATGTCATTCGCCTCCAGATGGAACTCAAACCTTGTGAGGTAAGAGTCCCAGTCTTCAGTAGTCGGGTCGAAGCATTCGAACTTCTGGCTGCTCGCGGCCATCGTTATGCGCACAGGCGGGGCCACCAGAGCGGGTGGAGCCTGTGGCTGGCCGGCCTCCGCGATTTCCTCGTTGTCCGACATGGGGTCTGCTCTAGCGGGGCTGCCTACCCGCACTAGGATCCCATCCTCGTCGCCAATTGTTAAGTCGTGCGCTTAACAAAGAAGTCGGAGAGTGATTCAGCAAGAATGCGGTTTATTCTTCAGCTCTGTTACTTCTCCGAACTCGGTACAACGATCGCCAGCCAGAACCATCATTCGAAAACAAGACATACACTGGCTGCTCTGTATTTAAACATTTCCGGCTAATGTAGCCACACCCCCTGTACAATAAGGCAACCTATGAGGTTGAAGCAATAACAACCAATCACAAGCGATCCCGCTCTGCACGGTGATTGGCAGACACTTTCTGGGCTAGGGCTCCTATTGGTTACACTAGGATCCTAGCCCAGGATGAAGCTCAACATGGCATCTCAATCAGGCGATTCACACATCAGTATTTACAATCAAGTCTCAATGGCACAGTTCACAAAGCAGTTATATACATCTCAATACATAACACTTCACCTCTGGTGACTGGCCAAAGGTCACCCAGTGAGCTTTCATGGCATGAGTGAGGATTTGAACCTGGGTCTTCCAGTACTACACTGACAATGAGGATAGAGCTTGGAAAGGCAATGGAAATCATTTCATTTTTAAAGCTAGGCTACCTAAGACAAAGTCCAGAGCTTTACCCATTAGACTACACTCTCATAACGTGTACTAGTTATTTCTTATGTACTTTTCCAAGGCATAAGGTACTTTATTTTTCCCCATATCAACTTGTTGCCAGACCTTTAGTCATCTCATGATGCTTTCACAAATTAAAAGAATGGCATTTTTCAAAACCCTCCCCCCAATTTTGGCTTTAAAAACAAAATGGGTATTTTCTGATAAACTGCCAGCAAGTTTGTCTATACGTAGTCCGTGTTGATTTGCAGCTGACGGCTAAAAACAGCTTAAACTGATTTTGTTTGTTTGGAGAGCAGATGAGAAAACGTTCCCCCCAAATTAGGAATGACATTTTTTTGTCTTCCGAAATGTACGTGCAAATGGAACGGCGTCAGTCGCCGCTTCGGCATCCCCGCCATTCTTGAAACAGAAGAGGCAGGGCAAATTCTTGCTGTCATATTTAAAAAAAACAAAACAAAAATCAGGCTTTGAAAGCATCGTCAAGGTTTTTAATGCTTGTCGTTGCTTTCCTGCACGCAGCTAGGAGAACACCCCTGGCGAAACAGCTAAACAAAAGCTAAGCGGGGTTTTGGTTTCTAATCTGTTTAGAAAACATACTCTCTGCCACTTCTGACTTGAGAGATACTCTGAACCTCCGGGAAATATTGAGGGAGACACGTGAGGGTTTCTTACAGAGCTAGGCTGAAATAGGAACATGAATCTGGCTTATAGTGAATGGGCCTACTGATTTATTTATTTATTTATTTATTTATTCTTTTTAAATTAAAATTTAAAAGAGCCGTTAAAAATAGGAAAGCAAATCCTGATGTTTATGCAGAGCAAACAGGGAAGTGTCGATTTTATGTGCTGCTGACACTTCTAAGAGGGACATCCATTTTTCTCGGAGATTGTCGGGGACAGGTTGATCTTCAGATCGAAGGATACTAGTGGAAACTTTGTCCTGTAGAAAAAAGTCCCACAATTGCAGATACCAATCGCTCAGTAGCAGCGTCTTCTTAGATTTCCAATGAAATGCTATAACGTTCCTAGCAGCCGCAAGACATAATTATATTAGCTCTTTCATAAGTCCATTGGGGGCGGGATGGCTCCAATAATTCAGGAGAAACAAGGAGGGTTGCAGTTGGAGGGTGCAACCTGTAATTAAAAATATTTGGGCGTTAACTTCTCTCCAGAAGGCCTCGACCTTGGGACACTCCCACCAACAATACTGATTTATCTACCTTGGTTTTGTGTACTCTGAGGGTTGCCAATTTTCAGGTGGTGGCTGAAGATCTCCTGGGAATTACAACTGACCTTGGCGACAGAGATCAGTTCACCTGGAGAAAAAGGCCACTTTGGAAAGTGGACTCTGGCATTATGCCCCATTGACGTCCCTCCCAAAACCATGCCCTCTAAAATCTCCAGCTATTTCCCAACCTGGAGCCAGGTGGGAGCACATCCAGCCTGTGCTGAAGTCGTTGCACTGGCTCCTGATAGCGTTCCGGATTCGCTTCAAGGTGCTGGTTTTGATCTTTAAAGCCCTTAATGGTCGGGGGCCTGCCTACCTGAGGGACCGCCTTTCCCGGTACATTCCTCCGACAGCACTGTGGTCTGGAACACAACACCGCCTGGCCCCCCCTGGGCCTAGGGACACCAGGTTGGTGGTAACTAGGACCAGGGCGTTCTCCCTGGCGGCGCCAACACTATGGAACGAGCTCCCCAGCGAGATTAGAGCTCTACAGGACCTCCAGCAGTTCTGTAGAGCCGTGAAAACGGAGCTGTTTCGTCAAGCGTTCCAATAAGAACTGACTGCACCGGTTGGGTCGCACCAGCACTTTATTACAGGGTGCCGCTGTATTTATTTATTTAGTTCTATTGTATTTATTGGAATTGTATGGAATTGTATTTTAAATCTTGTATTTGCTGTTTTTAAATTGTATGTTGGTTTTAAATTGCTTGTAAGCCGCCCTGAGCCGCTTCGGCGGGGTAGAAGCTTAATAAATAAATAGTAACCTTAACTCTGACTGACAGTAACACACCAAGATCTCAGTCCAAGAAAGGTTTTATATAAGAACATAAGAGACACCAATGTTGGATCAGGCCAAAGGCCTATCCAGTCCAACACTCTGTGTCACACAGTGGCCAAAAATACCAGGTGCCATCAGGAGGTCCACCAGTGGGGCCAGGACATTAGAAGCCCTCCCACTGTTGACCCCCCCCCAAGCACCAAGAAGACAGAGTATCACTTGCCCCAGAGTCCCTATCTATACCTTGTAGCGCAGGGGACGCTCTGCATCCGGCCTCGCCGCTGCCGCTTCGGAGCCGGGCGGGTGGGGGACAGCGAGGGCAGGGCGGCTGTAAGCTGCCAGGCCTCACTTCGGAGCGGGGGGGGGGGAGATCGAG